>NW_027395773.1:0-230346 GCF_047715665.1 Aspergillus karnatakaensis
CTAACTTTTTTATAAATAAGTTAAAAATAATCCAAGCCTAACTATCAAGAGACTTAGAATTTATTAATATATAGATAGCAACCTACTATAACAAGAAAAGATCTAAGGGACCAGATCTAGAAGAAAGGGGGAAAGTCTTCCTCTTACAACAAAATATTAAGATAAAATAACCAAGCGCAAAACTAGACCATATCCGCTTAGGATTATTTAAAATTAAAAAGTAACTAGGACTAGTTAATTATTAACTAAAGCTACTAGCTTTAATAAAATATATATACCTAGTTTTTTATATCTTATTATTAGAACTAGTACCTGTTAACACTAAACTCGCTAAATATATAAAAGTTAAAAAAATAGATAAAGCAGAATACAAAGTTAAAAAGATTCTAAACTACAAGCGAGTTAGCGGCAAAACCTAATACCTAGTAAAGTAAAAAAGATATAATACCTCTAAAAATACCTGGGAACTTATTAAGAACCTAACAGGTTACTAGAAAAAGGTTTAGGAGTACTACTAGGGATCTTAAAAATAAAAAAGTCTATATTCTGCTAGAATATTAGAGACTTAATTATCTAGGTTAGACTAGTTTAGTTAGATATCACAGCTAGCTAAGCAACCGCAGCCTTATACTTATTAGCTAGGTACTTAAGTTTAGAGCAATCCTTAATAATTAGGGGATCTTCCTTATTTAACTAATTTATTACTACTATATCATAATCTAATATCTTAATACCACGCTCCTTTAAGAATTTTTATTATTTTTAAAGACGGGATAATTTAGCAAATAAACGAGCAGAAGCCTCCTTAGCCTTAATAATCTTATACTTTATTTATTTCTTATCACGTTTTAAGTTAGCCTACTACTTCTTGCTATAAAATTATTTCTTGTATTTCCAACCGTGACAGGTGTACGACGCGTAATTCCAGCTTTTTAAGTCTATAATACAAGTAATATCGCGGGAGGAGCAGTACTTATAAGGGTTAGGAACAGGAAGGCTGTTACAAATAATACTCTTAGACTAGGCGATGCGGTTAGTAAGGTGATTCCTCCTGGGAGGTATGTTAAGCTATCTTAGAAGAAGAAGAAAAGGAGAAGTCAAAAACTTACGGGTATGCGGGGAATTTATAATACTTATACTTTTCAGGACGAAAAGCAAGAAGAAGGGGAGATAATATTAAGAACCTAGCAAGGCGGAATTACAAGGCAGAAACTCGGGCAAGAAAGAGGACCAGGGGTGTCGGCCTAGGAACAGAAAAGCCCCACAAATAAAGACCCGGAAAAGCGCAGGACCTGCGGGGCGGGAACTAGGCAGGAGGGCCTAGGGCTATAACTATAGATAAAAAAAAGTAAATAAGTATAAAACTAGTAGTAGATAAGGCGCTAGAAGCTAAGCTAAACTAATTATAATCTTAATTACTATCTAGCGCAGTGTCTCGGCGGTCACGTGCGTATACTATCTAATATACTAGGTAATAGTAGAAGAATAGTATACGAGGAAAAGATATCTTATTAGATATACTATCTGGTATATTATAAAAAGGTAAGAAAGTAATATACTAGCAAAAGATATTTAAGAATGCTTATTACTACTATATCTAGTCTTACTTATTCTTCGTAATTAATTATAAATTATTATCTTAGGGTTACTTTTAAAATAGTAATACACTCGTACGAACTACCTTACAAGTATTTTATATATAAGATACTTGGCCTTGTCTACTTTAACTAAGCTTAACCCCGACCGTGACTAGTCTTTATACTAGTTAGATATAAAGCTATTTAGAGAAAGGATCAAGTAAGTTAAGTCAAGCGTTGCGAGCTTACGAGAGGTTACCAGGGTTAGGAAGAAGCCAGAGGTTGGTTCTTCCGTAACACTATCCTTCTTTTATTATTAGTATAGTAATTTAAATAATAGTTCTTAATAATTATTATCTTAATTACTAATACTTAGCTATCTACTATAGTAGTCACTATAATAGTCTTATATAACTTATAGCTTACTTTAACTCCTCTTTATTTATTTAGTAATTTACTACTAAAGTATACTAGACTATTATCCTAGGTTAGTAAGTATTATTTTATAATAATTATTCTTTTCCTAATAGTAGTCCTCCCTTAATAGTAGTTTTTCTTAAATTATTATCTTTTTAAACTCCTGTTCTTTCTAGACTACTATCTTTTTATAATTATAGTTTTAACTAATCTACTATCCTTTTTTCCTAGCTACCCTAGCTAGGATAGCTATTCCTATTTCTATCTTATAATTCTACCCTGCTAGGTTCTTAATATTATTCCTCCTCTTTTTACTTTTTATCCTGAGAAGCATAGTGTTATGGAAGAGCCAACTGCTTTGATATCTTCCTAACCCTGCTAAGTTCTTGTAAGCTCACAACAAAGTCTTAACTAACTTAATCCTTTTTCTAAATAGCTTCTTATCTAATTAATATAAGGATTAGTCATAGTTAGGGTTAAGCTTAGTTAAAGTAGGCAAGGCTAAGTATTCTATATATAAAATACTTATAGAGTAGTTTATTATTACAGAAGAACAGACCTTTCTATGTCTTCCTAACCCTAGTAACTTCTTATAAGCTTGTAATACTTAACTTAACTTACTTAATCTTTTTTTTAAATAGCTTCTTATCTAACTAGTATAAAGACTAGTTATAATTAGGGTTAAGCTTAGTTAAAATAAATAAGGCTAAGTATCTTATATATAAAATACTTATAAAATAATTTATATAAATATATTACTATTCTAAAGATAACTTTAAGATAATAATTATATACTAATTATAAAGAATAAGTAAGACTAAATATAATAATAATAAATATTCTTAAATATTCTTTATTTTAACTACTAACCTAACTATTAATCCCTATAATAATTCTTATACTAGTTCTTAGTAACTATCTTCCTAACTATTATACCTTATAATAATCTTTATAGTAGTTTTATATAATTTATAGCTTACTTTAGTTTTTTTTACTTACTTAATAGCTTGCTACTAAAGTATACTAGATTATTATCCTGGGATAATAGCTATTATCCTGTGACTATTATCCCTTCTTAATAGTAGTCCTTTTCTTAATAGCAGTCCTTTATAAATTACTATCCTTCCTTAATAATAGTCCTCTGCAGACTATTATCTTTTTAAGGTTTTTATTCTTTTTAAATTACTATCTTTCTATAACTGCAGTCTTAACTAACCTGTTATTTTTCTCTCCCCAGCTGTCCTAACCAGAATAGCTGTCCCTGTTTCTGCCTTGCAACCCCGCCTTGCTAGGTTCTTAACAATTTCAGGTATCTGTTTCTGTCTAAGGCATTATTCAGGTATCTCTATTAAACGCTAAGGCAGAGAAGTAGCTTAATTAGGACTAGACTACCCGTAATTAGCCTGCCAAGCCAAACCCCAATAAAAATTTCCCCTTACCCTAAGCCCTATAATATCTCCTTCCCTATTAGAATATTTCAAAATATGTTAAAATATTATTATTCTTTGAACCCTAAGGATTCCAAATATATAAAAAAAATTAGAAAATTTTAAATATTCATGATTTTTAGGGGGGGGGGGCATGGAAATCTCATGCCCCCCCCCTGCCAAGACTTTTTTTTGCTGATGCCCCCCCTCCCCCGGCATGGGCCGGAATATAGTTAGGTTCTTAACACCACCTAGAAAATGACTTAACCCTTAATAGAAATAGTAAATCTAAAATTTTAGGTATTAATTCCTGCCTCAGGCATAATTCAGGTATCTATCCTAACCCTCAGGTAGAGGGGCGGCTTAATTAAGACTAGACTACCTGTAATTAGCCTGCCAAGCTAAACCCTAGTAAAAATTTCCCCTTACCCTAACCCCCACTATATCTCCTTCCCTATTAGGGAATTTCAATATATTTTAAAATATTATAATTCTTTAAGCTCTAAGAATTCTGAATATATAAAAATATATAAAAATGATTGAATATTAATGATTTTTAGGGGGGGGGCATGGAAATCTTATGTTTCCCCCCCTGCCAAGACTTTTTTTAGCTGATGCCCCCCCCCGGGCATGGGCCGGAATATAGTTAGTATTATTATTATACTTGATATATCTTGACTTATAATTCTTATAATATATATATATTAATTTATCTTTACTACTTATTATAATAAAATTTATTACTAAAGCTAATAATTATATTCTTATTAATTCTGGTTGTACTTTATTATTAAGAACCCAGCAAGGCAGGGTCGCAAGGCAGAAACAAAGACAGCTATTCTGATTAGGATAGCTGAGGGGAAAAGATAACAGGTTAGTCGGGACTATAGTCATGGGAGGACAGCAGTCTAGAAAGGATAAGAACCTTAAAAGGATAGTAGCCTATAAAGGACTACTATTAAAGAAAGGACTACTATTAGGCAGAGATGATAGTCACAAGATAATAATTATTATCCTAGGATAATAGTCTAGTATATTTTAGTAATAAGCTACTAGATAAGTAAAAGAGAGCTAAGGTAAGCTATAAGTTATGTAAGACTACTATAGGAACTACTATAAGGCATGATAGTTAGGAAGGTAGTTGCTAAGAACTATTATAGGGACTATTATAAAGGTTAGTAGTTAGGATAGTAGTTAGGATAAAGAATATTTAAGAATACTTATTACTACTATATCTAGTCTTACTTGTTTTTTGTGATTAATATAAATTATTATCTTAAAGTTATCTTTAGAATAGTAATATACTTATATAAACTACTCTATAAATATTTTATATATAAGATACTTAGCCTTATCTACTTTAACTAAGCTTAACCTTAACTATAACTAGTCTTTATACTAGTTAAATATAAAGTTATTAAGAGAAAGAATTAAGTAAGTTAAGTTAAGTGTTACAAGCTTATAAGAGGTTACTAGGGTTAGGAAGACACAGAGAGGTCTATTCTTCTGTAACATTTATGTTATTATATATTTATATTAGTTTTCTTAATTACTTATTTTTATTAGTATTCTTCTAGTAACTCTTATTTTGATTAGACTCTTAAATATATTTTACTAATAAAAGTAGAGAAATAAGCCTGCTAGTAAACTATCTAGCCTTTTTTATATCTCTATATAAAAAGGTTAGACTACTTCTTTTTACTAATTATTAGGGAAAGGACTAATTAGAGCAAGACCTAAGTTAAGATATAACTAGTTAGTAAGGTATTATCTTATTATTAGGCTGAGATACAGGGCTTTATACTTAATATCTATAATTATATATTAAGCTCTGGTAATTCTTATAGTTAGCTTCTTGGCTATTGGTTTATATGTATAGTGTTCCTTAGTTCCCTACATGCTATTTATTAATCTTTACTACTTTATTTCTAGAGTACTAGAAGAGCCTTGTAATTAGTTAAAGTGTTATTATACTATATAGCTAGTGTTTATACTCCTTCTTGTTTTGCTGTTGACTAAGAAGATGTTGTGTAGAGTATGTATATACAGTAGTTTACAAAATCAGCTTCAAAGATCCTGCACTCTTTTGTTGTTGATTTGGAGGCTGTGCAAGAGGGGCTAGACTTATTCGGTTAGCGCCGGGAATCACTTAAGTTCCAATCCGGTTCTGTATGGTAAAAACCAGGTCGAATTTTAATCATGTGACATAGCGGTTGTGTTCCAAAGGTCCTCCTCCACATTGACCATTCTCTCACCGTTGCATCGACCAAGCTTGAAGTAGCCGCATGATACGATTACGAGCCAAGGCTGCAAAATGTAACCAACGCAATGGCATCCGTAGTCAACCGAGAGGCACAAATACGAGATCATGGCGATTCGTAATCGATGCCACAATGCAGCCTCTTCGTATTTCATGCGGGCCACCACCACGATTCGGGTTACATGTCCCCTGATCCCCGCGCCCTGCCAAACCAGCACGTATGCGATATAGATTCAAGAAACGATTAATAGAGTCTCTTGCGCACAGGTCAGCTACAGGCTGAGTTGCCCCATGAACAACACTATCCGCCTTTAATATTTTCCCTTCTCTACTCTATAGTAATCAGAACTGATACCTACAATGTCCACCACACCCATCGCAACAACAATGAACGCCTTAGTCCTTACTCCCGCCACACGCACAGCCTCCCTGCGCCGTATTCCCATCCCCACACCCGGGCCCGGCGAAGTCCTAATCCGCATCCACGCCGTCTCCGTCAACCACGTCGACCAGTTCTACTTTGCGGAGCCAATCGCGGCGCAGGAGACGCGCGTACTCGGTGTTGATTTTGCGGGAGTTGTTGTGGGTCAACATCCGGACCTTGCCGACGGCCATGATAGGAGGGTAAGGGCAGGGACGACGGTCGCCGGGTTCGTGCAGGGGGGTAAGTACGCCTACGATTCTCCAAGCGACCCAATCCTCCTCGTAAGAAGCTAATCACGGCTCGTGCAGCAAACTCCGTAAATGACCGCCCCGGCGCATTCGCCGAGTACGTCGCCGCGATGTACGATCTCCTCTGGACGGTCCCACATAGGCTATCTTTCGAGGAAGCATGCACGGTAAGCATGTGCGCGCTGACAGCCGCGCAGGCGCTGTTTCCTCGATTCGGACTGCCGTGTCCT
Organism: Aspergillus karnatakaensis; assembly: GCF_047715665.1. Classification (NCBI taxonomy): domain Eukaryota; kingdom Fungi; phylum Ascomycota; class Eurotiomycetes; order Eurotiales; family Aspergillaceae; genus Aspergillus; species Aspergillus karnatakaensis. The sequence goes on from NW_027395773.1 coordinate 6,584, forward strand.
TTTTTGGATGGGTATAACAGCTCCCTATCAGATGTTGTAGATGGAGAGGAGGGCGAGACCATAAACATCCTAATCTATGGCTCCTCCTCCTCACTGGGCCTCTTCGCCGCGCAGCTCGTGCACGTCGCCGCTAAAACATTCCCGAATCGAAAGTTCCGTCTCATCGGGACAGCGAGCGCAAATAAACACACTATGCTCTCCGCAGCACCATACAACTACGATATCCTCCTCGATTACCGCGACAGCACATGGCCCGAGCGCGTGCGCGCCGCCACTGGTGGTGTTGGAATCCACTACGCGCTCGACACGATCTCCGAGCGCAACACGGTGACTAAAGTACATAACACGCTGCATCCGAAGGGGAAATACCATGTCTTCCGCGGCCAGGACGGTGGACAGTTCGATACAAAGGATCTAGCAATCCAGCCGCTTTATGGGACCGTTTGGGAGGGGCTGGGGGTTGAGGTTGATTATGGGGATGGTATGTGCTCATATCCCTAGGCTTTGTAGATTGTGTGTTGAGAGGGAAGTGCCTGTGCTGATGCCTTCGATGGATTATAGGTCTGGTCTTCGCTGCACCCCCTGCAGCGCGCGAGTTCGCCGTGAAGTTCTTCGAGTTTCTCGGGCCGGGCGTTGAGGAGAATAGAGTCGTGTTGGAGCCGAATCCTGTAAGGAGAATGCCCGGCGGGTTGGAGCGGATTGTCCCAGATGCGTTCTCGCTGTTATCTGGCTTGGTTTCTGAGAGCGCCAGAAAAGGGGATGGAGAGGGACAGGTGGCGGAACATATGAGGCCGGTTAGTGGGGAGAAGCTTGTTTACTCTGTCGCTTAGATGGAAGTTCTATCCATTGCGGCGAGAGGCTTTATGGATAAGGTCTTATTTGTTTAGGCATGATCGGCTTTGTCAAAAGTGCTCCTCCCATCCTCTAGGATTATCAGGCTAGGTCTAGGAGTCTCTAAATAAAGCCGCCACTGAATTAATGTATGAAAGCCCAACTGGTTTGAGAAGAATTCTTGGTATCACATCACGCCTTCCTTCAATTGCTGAACTATCAACGTGGCACACTCACAAGAAACTAGCCAACAAAAACAGATTTGCGCAGCATCATAAAGGCCCTGAAGCATCCATCAATTCACCATACAACCAAATCCATCCATATCCACCTTTCACAATTTCTGCCCCGCCTGCCCCGAAACAGTCCCCGCCACATTGCCCGAGCCAAGGGCAGTAATGGCGTCATACGGCAGCGAAGATGGCGTGAGAGTCCCCTCAGGGACGGTATTTTCGCTCCCACCAAGATCAACATCATCAACAACCGCGTAGCCCGTGTAGTCAGAGTCATCGAAGAAGATAGCGCGCTCATCGGAGTTAGTGAAGGCGGAGCTCTGGATGAGCACCTGCGCGTCCATGCGGCAGTTCACACCACTGGTGAGGATAGTATCCCAGTAGTTGTTGATGATGTGGACGGTGCCGAAGCGGACAGAGGGGACGCGGGAGTTCACGTTGTACCAGTGGTTGTTGGCGTAGGTGATGTGAAGCGCGCCGAGGTCTTCGTCTTCGTTGTTGTCGGAGTGCCCGATCAAAGAGCCTTTCCACTACATGCTGTCAGCATAACCACACTTAGCCACGCACGAGGGGTGGGTGACGTACGTGGTCGTGGAAGTAAGTGTTCGACACGGTGATCCATTCCGCGCCGTGGGTGATATCAAGCAGGCCGTCAAGGTCGTCCTTTCCAGCGCTAAGATCGCCAGAGAGATCGCAGTGGTCGACCCAGACATTAGTCGATTCGTCAATGCCAATTGCATCCCCGTTATCCGCGTCGACCTGGCCGATCTTCAGGTTTCGCATGATGACGTTGCTCACGCGGCGGATGTAGAAGCCCACACCCGTGATGGCTATTACCCGTCAGTATACAAATCCATAAACATCTGATGTCTGTATCTAGTGGTAGAAAGGAAAAATAGGAAAGGGATAGACATACAGCTCCCCGACTCTCCATAGATCGTCTTGTCAGACGCAACACGGATCTTGGCGCTTCCCGAGATAGAGCCGGACACAATGATGGTGAGCGGCTCGTCGCTCTCAGCTGCTTCAGTGAGGCTGTCGAGGTCAGACACGGTCACGGTGTCGCCGGCGGCTCCACCTGTCGTCCCTCCGTTCTCCGTGCAGTATCCAATCGGGCAGGCGGCGGAGGCCTGGCGGCGGGCGAGGTCGTTGCGAGCTTTGAGGTCAGTGGGGGACGCGATGGCGAGGGTCGCCAACAGGACGATTGGGGTGAACCTCATTTTGAGACGTTTGATCGAGAGATCCAAGTTCTAATTCGAGTTGATGGGCTAAGAAAGGCAAGGGCTAGCTATCCAGAGCTGCTTACGGATGTGGTTGGGAATCTTTCAACTAGCGATGAAATATCACTCCTTATATACCTTTCCAAACCGCATCCACCTCTTCCATCGCCAACCGAACTATACAATCCGGAACATCCACCATCCACGTCCGAAGCACACTCTGTAGAGCATATTCTTCACAAACCCCTTGTCAAATGCATACCCCAGGCCAAGACCCCGGCGCGATTTCCCCTCGATGTCCCTTCCAATCGTCTTTCGTATCGCGTGCAGATCCCCCGGCCCCAAGTGTCACACCCTCCGCATTTGGCACGGAGACCCGCGCGATCGCATCCTGACGATTCCTGCGGACATTATCCCCAATCTAAGCGCGACGTTCTTGTGGGAGCGAAAATTGAGATGGGAAATTCCGCGGTGTTTCATGCACGTTTGGGCTGGCGCTGTCAGCTGGTGAGGGATATGCAGTCTCATACTTGAGTTGATACTCGGACGTCATAACGAGTGGGATCAGTTCTTCCGAAGTGTTGGCAGAGATCAGCGCATGCTATATAACAGAACCTGCAATTGGCGGGTAAATATTCTTTCCTGGAAGAAATATATGCCATCTCATATGCCATCACGAGCGCGTTGCAGGATGTTTCTGCTTTTCATGCCCTGGATGGATTGTATTGACAGGTTCCTCAACATCACATCATAGCACATCGAATCTTCTGATCACCAGCCAACTGGGCGAGCAAATCGAGGGACCCAATACAACGCAATTGATGAAGGATTGCCCGATCATAAGTTCAGGACCCCGTGGATACCCTCCGTCTATCGCTAGTCCTTTCGAACCCGTGCCACCTTTCTTTCTTTCTTTCCGCCCTCCCAAACAAACAACGCAGGATGCTTGCTTCAGCTCTCTTTACCACTGCTATACTGGCTCTCGCCCCAGTCGTTCATGGGCATGCTGTCGTGGCCGAACCTCTACCACGCAAGGTCAGTTCTCGGCTCGTCCGAATCGCTCTATCCCGGGGGGTGTCGTGTCCCCGGTTGACTGACGCTCAATAGACCGGCCCCGCGCATGAGGCCGCCTGCGGAGCAGCTGTAGTCGACGTTTTGGAGAACGGTAGGCCCAGCGAAAGCCATTATCCCTAGACAGTAACAAGCTAATCCTGAGTGGCGTTCAGACATCGCCGGCCCAATCGAAAACGCCATGGCGAAGGCCGACGACGACTACAACTGCAACGCGTATCTGTGCCGCGGGTCCAGTTCGAGGATAACACAGATAATGTCCTCGAAGTGAGCGTCGGCGAGGTTCTGTATTTCCATGTTGATTTGATTGCGGGACATCATCCGGGCTATGCGGTGCGTTTTTCTTCCTCTATGAGCTTCTTGTTTCTAGGGTGGAACAAAAAGAGCACTGACTTGGGGGCAGATCGTCTCCATCGTTGACACAGCGACAAACTCAATCATCGGCGATCCCCTGCGCCCATGGGACGACTGGCCGAACCATCTATCTGGGCCGCCGAGGGATGATAGTATGTGCACCATAGGATGTCCCCATCCGTCACTCCCCCTTACTCCTTCTATTTCCTCTCATCGAGAATCTTGGAGTATCAGCTGTATCAGCTGATCATAGTCGATCTAGTCGACTACAACGTAACAATCCCAGACTCGCTGGGAACCCAATGCAGCTCGGCCGGAAGCTGCGTCATCCAGTGGTACTGGTACGCGAGTGGAAACGAGCAGACGTATGAGTGCTGTAACGATTTCTATGTTGTTGGGTAGTGGTGATTCTGACCGGACCGGATGTCGCGACTGGAAGGGTAGCACTACTATACATGGATGGATGGATGGATGGACGATTGGAGATGCTGTGGCGTGACGGCGCTATGTATGGATTGACAGGTTGTACATAAAGATCAGGGGCAGAAATATGCTATTGCTAACCTTGGCGGGGGAGGAAGCGGGCGTCGCGAAGCCTTTTAAATAGCACCAGATCTTCATAAAGAATATAGAGTAATAATGGTCGACCCCTGGAGAGGCTATATCCGCCCCAGCGGAGCCCAGCAGCTTCGAATGCCAAGGGCTCGTCCAGCTTTCTCGAGCCAGTGAGGCAGAGCACAGAGTGACCCGTTTCCAAGTGCGATAAGGACACGAACGAACACGAGATACCAAACTAGTAGCGTCATATGATTCGCCCCAGGCTCGTATTTCAATCAACCCAGAGGCGCCGAGCCGCACTGCCGGCTGGACTTATATGTGGGGAGGTATGTACGCAAGCCAGGCCCAGACCTGCTATGCGGCTGCATCTCTGTTAAGGCTGTCCGTCTATTTCTTTTCCCCCATCCGTGCCAACTCAGTAATTACCGACAATGCCACACGGAACACTCGCACCCGAACTAATCCTACACATCGCATCCTTCCTCGAGGACGCCGCACTAAACTCGCTCCTACGAACATCAAAATGGCACACGTCGCTCCTCACCCCCGTGCTCTACGATCGCGCATTCAACTTCTCCACGGCCACGGCCGCCGCGCGGGACACGACGATAGCACTGGAAGACGAAAATACAGACGACCCGCTGGGACGCATTAACGCGATCTTAGCAAGCCCGACGACTCCAGGGAAATTCTCGCGCGCGACCTGGCTCTCTGCAGGGTCGTGGAGGTCGGAGTGGATTGTTGACTACCTTCTTCGCGTGCGGGATGGGGTGTTCGTCACGCCGACGTGGGATCGTGACGACGACGAGGAAGAGGAAGAGGAAGACGAAGACGAAGACGAAGAAAATAGTGATCAGGACGCGAATGCGGGTGGCATGGATGCGACCGGAGACAACGCCCAAGGCGCCGGCCTGATATCCGTGCGAACGAGTCTGCTAGGATGCATGGTAGCTGTTCAAAATACCACGATGGTGACGATCCTCCTCGCACAGGAGGACGTGCGCGCTGCACTCCGTGCGCCTGGCCTGGCAATAGGCGCACCAGCCACAGAAACCAACCTACTATGTCGGCGGTTATCGCCCTTCGACCCTCTCTTCTTCGCGATCAAGAACGACGACGTGCCAATGTTCCGCGCTGTCCTGGATGCAGCGGAGGGCAGGATGGCTGCGGCGAGCGATATTCTCGGCTTCGCTATCGACTGCTATGTCCCACCGCGGTCGCGGGAGCTCCTCGACGCTGTCATCGCCGCTACGCGTGGTTGTGGCCGGGGTATTGATCAGCCGTCGGAGTTGACCGGATGGCCGCGCACGCCTCTAGGGGCGGCAGCGGCGATGGGGCATCTCGTTGCCGTGAAAGCGCTGCTGGATGCTGGGGTAGATTTGTGGTCCGTGAGCCGGCGGCGCCTGCTAGCGGTCGAGGAAGCGTTGGATGCTGAGGGGCCAGCTGTGGCGCGATTGTTGATGGAGGAGATGCTAAAGCGCGAGCGGGACGGGAAAGCGAGGACGAATGGAGAAGAAGCCGAGACGGCAGCTGGAGAGACAAGAAATGAACGGAACTGGCAGACAAAACTGCTCCACCGCATCGTGATTCAGCGCCGCGGCGCAATGATCGCGCTAGTTCCGACCCTGCTTCAGAACAGGGCCTCGATCGTCGCCCAAACCACCGAGGGCGTCAACGCGCTAGACCTGATTGAACGATGGGGCCAGAGCAACCCGTTTAGTTCGTGGCCGGGGCCCGAAAATGCTGCCGTTGTGCAGGGCGTCGCGGCCTCGATCCTCGCGGCCGATCCAGGCTTGCGGCCCTCAAGCCACATAAACCGCCGGCTGTGGCGTCTCGCTGGCGCAGCCTGCGCCGAGCAGAACCATCTACTCCTCCTCAGCCTGTGCATGCACACGGGCGAGTCCGCTCTCAACGTCCGGGGCCGCGACGGGCTCACCGCGCTGCATTATATCTGCGACAGCGAGCGCTCGGACCGTGCATGCGGTAAGGCCCGGCCCGCGCGCGACGAGGCCGATTGCGAGATGGCGCGGATCCTCCTCGAGGAGGGTGCAGACCCAGGCGTAAGGGATGCGAGACGCGGAGCGACGCCGCTCCTTTGCGCGGCGCGCAGGCACAGGCCGCTAATTGCCCGGTTGCTGCTCGAGCACCCGCGCGGATGCTCGACGGTCGATGTCGCTGACACCTCGGGGACGACACCGCTCATTGCGGCGGTGGCGGTGGGGGGAAGTCACCTTGGGCTGGTCTCGGTGCTTCTGGACGCGGGCGCGGACACGCACGCTGAGGACTGGCTGCGGAAGAATGCTCTGCATCATGCGCTCTCGTGCGGCAATCCTGATCCGGAGATCGTTCGGCTCCTGGCGAACCGAATGCGGGAGCAGCAACCACATGCAAGTGGAACGCCAGACACCCGGGAGCCTACTGCAGACGCCGCCTACGTTTCGCAACGGATCCCTGTTATCCACGTCGCCGGAAGAAAAGGATTCGCGCCCGCCGTGCGGATTTTCGCGGACGCGGGGTATGCGCTTGATGAGCGGGACGAAGAGGGCGAGGACGGATGTACGGCGCTACGGTGCGCCGCCATGCTCGGCGATCGCGGGTACGAGTTCGTGGAGGAGATGATCAGGGCAGCGGGGGAGGGGATTGTGCGTTCTGATGATCGTGGTACTGGGATGCTGGTCTGTGCGGTTATGGGGCGTGTTGGTGTCTTAAAGGATCGGATTGTGCGGATTCTGAGGCTGCTGGTGAAGCATGGGCGGTCGTGCATGGGGATTGCCATAGGTGTCGTTATGTCGAGGTAATTCTGGGCTGGAGTAGTGGTGCTTCCGGAGGACTCTTATAGCTAGACTTTAGAGCCGGTACACACTGGGAGGAGGGCACCGCCCGCCGCAAGGGAGGTGCTAAGAATGGCTAGGCCATGGACAGCAGTCATGGTGCAGGTATGAATGCACCAGGCAATACTACTATCATAGAGATGTCGACTTATAACTTGACATATCTCGTTTATGTTTTCTGTGAGTAGGATGTCGCTTTAGTAGCCAAAAAATATCATAAGAATCTTGGAAGACGATGGAAGATAAAACAATACTTCGTTTGATGTAGAGTAAGACCGTCGTCAGATAGGCCGGCACTGCGACGTGAGAGGTGAAAGAAAAGTTTTGCTGCATATAAGATCTGACATACAATCTGGATACACCAAAGTTCAACCGAGATAATGGGCGTAACAGGGTTAAAATGAAGCATGAGACGGACAGTCCACATTGCAAGTCCATTTTTAATCCCTCTTTTCTCACCTCCATGCATGATGGACAAATCGTATGCGAGCAGCCCAAACACACATTCAGCAGGAACTGCTGCGTCCGTGGCCCATCGCCACACTTACAGCAGAACCACGTAAGTCCAGTCATAGCAAATGGGGGCAGGGGTCCAAAAATATAGCCATTGCCTCGGTGCCCGTGGTCAGTGCTCGACGGCCCACTAGCAGATGGATTGATGTCCTGGTTTGATAAAAGAGCATCTCATTAACACCCTACCCCATGGTCGGGAGACGAAAAGTGGGCTCGATCATACCTGAATCGCCCGTAAATAGCGAAGACGGCAGAACGTATCCGCCTGGCCAGTTGCAGACAATCTGGATGGGTACTCCTGCTCGACCCAAGTTCCGTCATGGGAATGGGGGTCGCGCGCTGCATCGACGATTTCGAAGAGGAGTTTATATTTGATGCTAGTAAGAGCTTTGGCTTAGCTGATATGAACCATGTAGACGGGGTGTCATGTCACGTACCATTCAACTCATGCCCTTAACCATGGTTGGATTTGCATTGCTAGTATCACATCTCGGACAGGTACGAGCCAGTGCAGTCATCTTTGCGAGGGTCAGTCGCGATAGTATGGTCATAGCCACGCGGTCTCCGGCCATGACCTTTTGCACCCAATTGTCCGGTGAGACGCCGGACATGGATTGGTGATGCTCGAGAAGATACTCTCTTCTTGTTATCTTCTTGTGTCCCGCTGCACCTTCGAAGAGAATGTCAACGTGGCGCTGGAATTGCTGCAGCGACATTCTGTTAATGAAAGGTCGCTAGAGCAAAAGGGGTGATATTCTACCTCCATGAAAGTGCAAGATTCCAACGGTACCTCTATGCCACGACACATAGCGTCTTTCATACATGATCGTCTGCTGCTTGTGTAGTCGATCTGGAACATATTGCGGAATGACACCACAGACAGCCTGGAGGAGGCCATATATAGCTGCGGTCTGCACTTCAGTCTTTCGGGTGATAAGCTTTAGTTCCGCCATGTCCGTCTCCATGTGACCCAGAGCCAAGCTGGGACCTGTTAATAAGGACCTGAGCCAAGACCTGCTTGTACTCGCGCTGTTCTGCCAAAGCCTTAGAATAACTCCATAAAGATTGCTATTTCCAGGATACCTTTAAGTCTCCTGGAGCTTAATTTAGACTTAAAGCAGCGCTTCCTCTAACTACTTTAAAAGTAATATTAGGTTAGAACTAATCTAGTATAGATATTATACTTCCTCTATTAAATATAATTACAAGTGTTATTATATTATAAGTTTAAGTGCAAGTTACTTAAAAGTAGTGTAAAGTAATTACCTAATATAAGATAAAATTAATTTAATAAAATAGTACTAAAACTAGGGCTTATCAATTATAATAAGTAAGAATATAATAGGCTTGGATTAAATTTATTTTAATTATAGTAGAATATTATATTACGAATTAATTATAAAATAGTTAAATTTAAGCTAAGAAACTACCTTATAAATATTTTTTATATTATAGCAAGGATTTATTATATTACAAGATAAGGTAGTACTACTTATAAGAATTAGTTAAAAGCTAATAGAAAAGTAATTAAGTAAAGTTTAAAAAATTATTTCAAGTTCTATACTTTTATCTAGTATTTAATATTATTTTCTTATATGTAGTTAAGACCTGGCTAGGAGATATAATATAGATTTTAGTTAGTTAGTTTTTTTACTATTTACCTACTTATTCTACTTTCCTTATATAAGATTACTTATTATTAAAGAGCCAGGGAGCTGGCTAAGCTAATTATACTTTAGAGTCTTTAAATAATAATATACTCTAGTAATTAAGGCTTGCTAGATATTTTTCCTGCAAATTTCTAAATAATTAGGGAGATAGATTATTCTAAAGTGTTTTCTGTTTTTAAGATAGAACTTGCAGGGCGGAAATGGGCTATAAAACTTATAAGTAGCTAAGGGGACGTCTTAGTTTCACGACAACGGGGATCCAGGATATGCTAAAAATAGTCAAGACTAGAGTTAATTTCGCTGTGAACTTAACACCTATATAAGTCTTTAAGAATATAATATTTATAAGCAGGGATTTATCCTATTTTTCTACAGCTATATTAATTAAATTAACCCTACTATATTTTATCTAGCTTTGTAATATTTCGCGTATAATAAATATTACCCTAAGGCAATATTACTTAAATATTTCTTAAATATTAAAAGTCTAAATTATAAAAACTATTCTAAGGCCTGTTATTACTAAGTAATAAAGGATATAAAGTAGATATACGCGGCTTATATTCTTTATTAAGATATATACCCTAAAAATATACTTATTATTCTTAGTAACAAAGCATAGATAGTATAAGTTAATTTTAATATTATATCTACTTTTTTAATTATAAGGCTATATAAATAGCGGTTAAGTAAAAATAAAGATAAGCTTATTATAAAGTTTAGGGAATTTTTGGTTTAACTTTTTCTAGCTTTTTTTATATAAATAAAACTAATTTTTTATTATCTAGTAAGAACACTAAAGATAGGAGGTTTATAAAAATATTAAGTAATATTAGTATAAGTTATTTTCTTTTCTATTATACTTATTTTATTATAGATTTCCTACTTTATTAACTAGCTGTTGGCTAACCTAAACCTATTTTATAATTTTAAGGTAGTAAGCTCTTAGTAATATATTAAATATCTTACTTATTTATAAACTACATTATCTAGATTAAGCCCCTTAATAGTTTTGTTCAGCGTGTTAATTAGTAATTTAAAGTATAAATAAGAGTATTTATATATTTAACACGCCTTAAAACTATACTATTATATTATTATTATTTATTAATACTTATATAATATAAATAATATTATTACTAAGTTTAATTAAGGCAGGAAGCTATTTCTACTTTATAAATAATTTAATACTAGTAAGTAAAACCTTAAGTTTCTTTATTAAGATATTAACTATAGCTATCTTTAGTAGAGGAGCTTAATAAAAATAGTTAATAAAGAAAGTATTAAAATACTTTTATAAAGAATTGATTATAATTATTTTTAATAAAGGAAGTTAGTAAAAATACTTACTTAAGGCTTTTTTAAATCCTTAGTCTTTTATATAAATATAGATAATAAAGTCTTTTTATATAAAGAATTAACTTTTTTCTTATATAAGGTAATCCCTTACCTAGTACCTACTTTTATAATATTTATAATAAATATTTTAATCCTGAAACCTTTCTTTATAAGATCTTACTGTTAAGAACCCAGCAAGGCGGGGTCGCAAGGCAGAAACAGGGACAGCTATTCTGGTTAGGATAGCTAGAAGGAAAAGACAGCAGGTTAGTTAGAACTATAGTCACGGGAGGACAGCAGTCTATAAAAGACTACCGCTAGGGGAGGACAGCAGTCTATAAAGGACCGCTATTAAGGAAAAGACCATTATTAAAAAGGGACAGTAGTCACGGGATAATAACTATCGCCCCAGGATAATAGTCCGGCATACTTTAGTAGTAAGCTACCAAGCAGGTAGAAAGAAGCTAAGGTAAGCTGCAAGTCACGTGAGACTATTATAAGAACTATTATAGAGCATAGTAGTCAGGAAGGTAGTCGCTAAGAACTACTATAAGGACTACTAATAAGGGTTAGTAGTCAGGATAGTAGTCAAGACAAAGAATATTTAAAGGACGCTTATTACCACTATATCTAGTCTTATTTATTCTTTATAATTAATATAAATTATTATCTTAAAGTTACCTTTAGAATAGCAACACACTCGAATAAACTACTTTACAAGTATTTTACTTATAAGATACTTAGCCTTGCCTACTTTAACTAAGCTTAACCCCAACTATGACTAGTCTTTATACTAGTTAGACGTGAAGCTATTTAGGAAGAAAAAATTAAGTAAGTTAAGTATTACAAGCTTACAAGAGGTTACTAGGGTTAGGAAGACGCAGAGAGGTCTATTCTTCCATAATATATTAATTACTAGTCAACACGAGTATCTTATCTTAACTTAAAATAACTATTATTATAGCTTTTATAAGAAACTAGCAAGCCTACTAACCCTCTAATAATATAAAGTAACTTTAGTCTGTTATTATTATTATACAGGAGCAGCTTAATAGTTAAGCTAAAGTTATTAATAACCTAACTAATAACCTTAATTAATATAATACTACTCCTACTAGTAATACCTAAGGAATAATTAAACAGCTCTAGGAGCAGGTCCTTAAACTTAATAATAAACTTACCGCAAAAATTATAAAGCTTAAAATCCCTAAACTTTTTAATAGTACTTAATCTAAGCTTAGGTACTAGTAGACCTAGATAAATACTTATCTTAATATTAATAAAAATAAGTTTGCAGGATAAGGAGATAAAGTTTTTTTTACTTTTACTTACCTTACTAGGGCGGCTTATAAATAATTTAAACCTTTTATAAGAGAGTACTAAATTATTAACATAGATAATATAACTAATAATACTAAGGAAATCTTCGCAGACTATAGTATCTTTAAAAAATACTTAGAAGATACTTTTAGCGATATTAACGCTACTTAAAATACTAAATAAGAAATAAAATAACTAAGACAGACGGGTGATATATCTTACTATATATCTAAGTTCGCGTAGTTATAATCACGCATATCTTAGAACGACAAGGCCTTTATTAGGTAATTTAAGGAAGGACTTAAATAAAAAATCCTTAAAAAAATAGCTATTATAAATAAACCTAAGATTATTAAAAAAATAGTTAAGCAAGCGGTATAAATTAATAACTAACTCTAAGACCTGCAGGTAAGGAAAGGAGGTTATTATTAGTACTAGTATAATAAATACTAAACATCATGTTTTTATTAATCCGGCAGGACTAGAAGAAACTATACTAATACTAGATAATAATTTTAGCTAAGAAGTTAGGGATATAGCAATCCCTACAGACCTTAACTAATAAACCTTAATATAATACTTTTTAAAGAGAAAAGGGAACAGTACTAAAAAAAAAATCTATACTTTATTTACAGTAAATCAGGCTATAAAATAGTAGACTACTCTTAGAAAAAAAAGCGGGGCTAGAAAAACTACAAAGGTTCTAAATAAAGAAAACAACTAAACACCACCGTAGAGCTAATAACACTTAACGCGACTAAGGAAGAAGACTCTTTTACTATATCCCCGGAAGAAGCAGAGCATGCGGGAAGTATAGGCATGCCTCTAACCTATAAAGAAGCTACAGAAATTACCCGGGAAATAAAAGAACTAATTAAGTATATACTATACTAAGCTAGGGAGCTAAGGGTAAGGGGACGCCTAAGCAACTTGCTCCTAAATTAGAGTAAATAAAATAAATAAGCCCTTAATAATATAACTAACACAGAGCTAGAAGCCTACATGCGTGTCTAGGCTAGAAAATATAATATTAGTTATAGTAGCAAGGCCCGTGGGCTCGTACGCGAGCGCTATACTAAAGAATATTAACTCTAATAAATTTTATAAAATAACTAAGTTAAGAAGTTAGACAGGACTTATAAAGATAAATCTATTACTAAGCTAGTTTAAGGAAGGGAGTATAGCAAATTCCTAGCTATCACGTAGGACTTTAACCCCCTTAATAAATAATTTAGTACTTAAGTAAAAGGCCCTAATCCTAGTAAGAAAGAACTTATTAAGGTACCCGAAACCCTAATTAAAAACCTTATTTAAAAAGGATTTAAGGATCTTTTTAGACTACCAGGTAATAGAAAAAGGCCTAACTTTATAAAATAAAATTACCAAGAATATAGGAGAACTAAGATTAAGCAAGAATAATAACAGCTCTAGTAACAAATCACGTTTTAATATTACTATATCCGGCTAACATGCTAGGACAGGACTAATAAGGATTAGGTAGTATATAAATAGTTCTATAATAAATACTTATAATTCTACGGAGCCTGCAGGCGAGACAACAAAGACTATTATAATAACCTAAGAGAAACTAGCAAAAAGCGAAGAAGCCTACTTAACTATAAATACTACTACTACTAATAATATGATTGCAAGTACTATATTAAATACCCTAAGCACGACTAATAACCATAGGTTACTTGCTATAAATAAAGGTGCCTAGTACCATAACACGACGTCCTAAAGGACCTGGCGGAGTATAGCCCGGTCGCACCTAGATATATAAAAGATAACACGGAGTATTTATGCCACCATATAAATTACACGTGTAAAGGGTACAAGAAATACCCGGACTATATATTTGAAATATAGCTCTACTATTATAAAATACCATATCTCTACTATAATACGAGAAAAAAAGAGGCAGGACTAGTACTAATACTACCATAGCATAGCAGGGCGCCCGACTAGGAACTAGAATCTTTAAAAAATAATAAACTAGCCTCGCCGGGATTCTTAATAGTAATATAACAAGAATAATACCTTAAATTATTAATTTAGGTCAACGGATAGCTAGCAAATACTATAATTAACTTAAAAGCAACTAGTAATTTTATGAACCCTAAATTCATGAACTTTTATAAACTACTAAACATAAGGAAAAAAGTACCCACGCTAATTAATAGATTAAATAGCAAGAACCTAGGAACTCTTAAACTAATAATCAAATCAGTACCGCTACTTATAGTAGTATATAAGAAATACTACAAACTAAGTTTCGACGTGACCTTTTTAGGCAAGTATAATATAGTATTAAGGATCCCGTGGCTTAAGAATTATAACCTAGATATTAATTAGAGCAAGAAAATACTTTAATAAAAAAAAAATACTTATAAATAAGAAAGAAGGTACTAGTTAGGGCTAGTAGCTAGTAACGCGCTTAGAATAAGGTTAAGCAGGCAGTTAACTAATCTATAAGGAGGTTAGTACCTAGAGGTAATTATATAACCCTAGAAAAAAAAAATCTAGTTATTTCTATTATTATAGTAACAAAGTAACTATTAGAAAAAGTATAATTAATAAATATTCCTAGTTAGGCTACTAGTAAAACAAGATAATATTATAAAATTATTAAAAATAAAGAAAAAGATAAGGAGGAAGCTTAATAGCTAGTAGCAGTCACGAGTAATACTAAACTACTCTAGAAAGTCCTAAAAGAGTATAGTTAATTTCGAGATATTTTTAGGAAACCTAAGAACCCGGCGCTACTACCACACGGGCCCTATAACCATATTATACCTATTTAGAAAGGAAAAGTATTAGATTACTAATAAATAATCCTACTAAATAATAAATATAATAGGTTGCTAAAAGAATATATCAACGCTAAAGAACTTATTAGGATTATCCGAAAGTTAAAGTCTCTAATAAGACACGGGGTCCTATTCGTCCCAAAAAAGGGAGAAAAAAAATAACTTTATATTAATTACTAACTACTTAATAATATAATAATCAAGGATCGGTACCCTTTACCTTTAATTAATAATATCCAGGACAGACTACACGGAGCAAAATAGTTCACGAAACTCGATATAACCAACGCGTATTACTATATCAGGATTAAGGAAGGAAAAGAATAGAAAACTATTTTTAAGATAAAATAGGGTTTTTATAAATACTAGGTTATACTATTCGGGCTAACTAATACACTAGTATTATTCTAGTAGTATATTAAAAAAGTACTATAGAAGGTTCTGCCAAGATATACGTGTATATATATTAATAATATTATTATTTATTCGGAAACCTTCGAGTAATATATACTAGATATGCAAGAAATACTAATAGAACTATAAAAAGTAAACCTTAAATACAAGCTTAAGAAATGCGAATTCTATATTAAAGAAATAAAGTTTTTGGGGTACTAGATTACCAAGGACGGGATCCAGGCAGAAGCATTAAAGGTTAAAGTAATTTAGAAGTGGCCTACGCCAAGGAACCTTAAAAAACTATAATAATTTATTAGTCTACTAAACTATTACTAATATTATATTAAAGGGTACGCCTATAAAATAAAACCCTTATTTAAACTATTAAAAAAAGACGTCCTATACAAGTAAATAAATAAGTAATAACAGGCTTTTAAAAGGGCAAAGAAAAACCTAACTAATTTACTAGTTCGGAAGTAGTATAATCCTGCTCTACTTATAGTAGTAAAAATAGATATATTAAACTATACTTTAGGGGCTATAATAACCTAAACCAGAACTAATAGCAAGAAAAAATTAGTAGCTTTCTATTTAAGAAAGTTCACGCTACTAGAAGTAAATTATAATATCTATAATAAAGAACTACTAGTTATTATAGTAGTATTTAAATATTAAAAAATCTATTTAGAAGGTATAAGGTACTAAGTTATAGTCAGGTCTAATTACAAGAATCTAACTTACTTTATAATAACTAAAGTATTAATAAGAAGACAAGCTAGATAAGCTAAACTACTATTATAGTTCGACTATAAGATAGTATATTACAAGAGGACTAAGAATACGCAGGTAGACGCCCTTAACTAAAGACTAGACTATAAAAATAAAAAAAAAAGTCTGAAACTAGTAATCCTGCGAGTTAATAAAGATAGAATACTTAGAAATAACCTAATAATCCTAGCCACGATAATAGAAGTTAGCGGACTAGAAATCCTAGATAAGGTTAAGAAAACCCTAAAAAATAATAAACTTATGTAACAAATCCTAGAAGCGTTAAATAACAAGATCAAGTACCAAGATAACATAATCTAAATTAAGGGATTAATTTATATCCTACTTACGCTGATTAACAAGATTATTTTATTATATTATAATAGTCTAACAGAAGGACATTTTAGAATTAATAAAATATGCGAAAAGATCGCGAGAAACTATTATATTAAAAACATAAAGAAAAAAGTTAAAAGATATATTAGCAAATATAAAAGCTATATTAGGAATAAGCCTGCGAGGCACGCTTTATATAAGAAATTACAGAACCCAGAAATACTAACAAAACCATAAAAATAGATTATAATCAACTTCGTGGGTCCTTTATTAATTATAATATTAGGGAGGGACTATCTTGTAGTTATCACAGACAGACTTATAAAATATATTTACCTAATACTAATAATAATAATTATAACTGCAAGGGACATAAGTGTAAGGACACGCGAACGTCCTGCCAGTGCTGACTCAGCCGCGGGCTGACTAAGCGTATACTGACTTCAGAATCCTCGTGAAGTGAGATTCTGAACCTCAGCGTTAATCTACACTATTTCCGCGATCCTTGAAAACAGCCCTTATTTCCTTATTAGGTTCCCGAGTCTTAAATACGCTAATTTAACCAAGCCTATAAGAAACCCCTTTCTCATAATTTTAATGCTTAACCCCCGCGAATCGGCCTATTCATAATGTTAGAGGAATTAAGGAGATCCTCGCGGTTAGCTTAAACCCCTGAGGGAATAGGTTAAGTACCCCCCGCGGAACAGGATAATTCTACCGCGAGTACTTCCCTAGTAGAGGGGCCTACACCCAGCGAGACTCTTATCCTTAAGTTATAAACGGCCGGCGAGGAACCGCTAATTATTAAAGAATAGCGCGCTATAATACTCGAGCATAAGCTTACTACTTGTAAATAGCTTGCTAAGCTTAATATACTTAAGTCTCGCAAGCATGCCTGTTAACTATCTAAAATAGTTTATAAGAGCCTTATAAAAAAATGTTTGCCTGGAGTCTGCCTGCTATTAAAGAGTATACTTTACTTAACTACTAACTATACTAACTACTAGATATTCCGCGACTAGATAAACGTGCTCGCGAAGATAAACTAGTTTGACGAAGAGGACAAGGTAGACTATATAGTACTCTACCTAGATAATATACTTATTATCTTATAAGGAGATAAAAGCTCGCGTAAATACTATAAAAAAGATTAGGATAGTCTATGTAACTTTCTTAAGGAGTAACTAGAAAACCTGTAAAATAGACTTTAGGAATCCTAGTCTGCTATTCTCCGCGCTCGCATGAAGCCTAATAAGGAGACTGAATTCGCGTACCTTAAGTAGTTTAATAAGATAATTAGCGAACTAGGTAAGGATGCGAAGGACCCCGAGCTAATCTAGCTTTATATATTTTATAAATTATTACCTTACAAGACTTAATAGCGACTCTACGAACAGCTAGAGATACTATATAAATAATAAGACCTTATAAACATAGCTGTTAAGCTTCAACCTCTAATCCGCGCTAGTACTAATAATAGCTCGCGAAGATTAAATAATAGCAGCCCTAGCCCCGCGAGAGGGCGTAATAGTAGCCGTGGATATGGTGGTTCCTACCCTCTAGGAGAGTATTTGTAAGGGCCACCTAGCAGTCCTGCTAGGAACTAAGGTTCACAAAATAAATATTTTAAACTGCTCGCTGACTAGGTAGGATCCCGCGAAGGAAGGTTTAGGGATTAAAACGCCTGTTACAAGTGCCACAAGAGTAGGTACTAGGCGAAGAATTACCCCGCGCAGGAGGAGAGTTAATCCTTTACGTAGGAAGACCTTACTATCCATACTTACGCGGAAGACTAAGGGTTTAAGGGGACCTTAAGCAAGTACTTTTACCAAGCTCCTCTGCTAGAGGTGGCCGCAGGTAGTCCTTCGCGAGAGTACTTTAGTACTCTTTCTACTAAGTATCTTCGCCAAGCTCCTCTGCTAGAGGTGGCCGCGGTTAATATCTTAGCAAGGAAACCTAAGGTCTTACCCGCTGGTACTAAGCTATTCGCGGAGCGGAAGTGGCTTCCTGCCTTGGTTAAGCTTAGTAATAGCGTCGTTCATGTCACGCGAGCGTTAGTGGACAGTGGTAGTATAGTAAATATTATACCCGCGATGCTAGCGAAGCAAGCAGGCTAGAAGATATTACCACAACAGGTTTATACGTTAATAGTAAATAACCAGGAACTCTAGAATAAAAAAGTAGTAGAGGCTGAGATAGAGCTTAAGAACTTTTATAAAGTCTAGAAAGTTTTCTGTAAGCTAGCTATATCCTTACTAGATATCTTAGAGCCTTTCTTAAGTATTATTTAAATAGAACTCTATGACCTAGAGACCTGCTGGGCGGATAGGATCCTAAACTTCCATAATAATTCCTCCTTAGATATCTTTATAGTTACCGCGGAAGAGATAGGTACTACTTGTGATCTATTATAGATATAAGTTCTCTAGGTTAGCGCGATCTAAATAGACGAACTATTAGCAGAAAATATCCCTAAGTAGTATTATAAATTTATAAATATCTTCTCGGACCGCGAATTAGAGGAATTACTTTTATATTATAAAGGAGTTAACTTGCAGATTAAACTAGAAAAAGGCAAGGAACTACTATTTAGCCCCTTATATAATTACTCCCCCCGCGAAGTACTAGCTATTCGCGAGTATATCTTAATAATACTCGCGAAGGGGTGGATCTAATTATCTAAGTCGCCTGCAGGAGCACTATTACTCTACACGCTGAAGAAGAATAGTAATATCCATATATACGCGGACTACTATGGGCTAAATACTATTATTATCAAGAACTAGTATCTATTATTATTAATAGACAAGATAATTAGGAGACTTAGCAGGGCTAAGTAATTTAGTTAATTTAACCTCCGTGATGCGTTTAATTAGATTTGTATTACTCGTGGGCATAAGTAGAAGATGGCTTTCCAGATAAAATATAAGTTATATAAATACTGTGTAATACTATTTAGTTTGACGAACGCCCTTATAGTGTTCTAAGGATTTGCGAACTAGGTATTCCGTAATATCCTAGACGTGTATATTATTATATACCTAGATAATATAATTATGTTCTCGCAGACGCTAGAGGAATATTATTAATAGGTGAAGAAAGTCTTTAGTAGATTACGCGAGGCGAGTCTATACTACAAGCAAAGTAAATATAGCTTTATAATAACTAAGATTAACTTTCTTAGGTACGTGATCATATTAAAGGGTATTAAGATAGAACCCTCGCGGGTAAGTATTATTATAGAGTGGCCTATACCTAGGACCGCTCGTGATATTCTTATATTTATTAGCTTCGCGAATTAGTACTACTGTTTTATAGAGAAGTACTCTTGTCTTATAGCTTTACTTATAGATTTATTAAGGAAGTCTAGTAGGTAAGATACCCTGCAGTCTATTAAGAGTCCTAAGGATATTATAATAGATAAAGCTCGCGAATCGTTCTAGAAGATTAAGGAAGCTTTTTGTAAGATAGTGAAGCTAACTTATTAGAATAAGTTCCTTCCCACGCGGTTAGAGAGTAATACTTCCGGCCAGGTAGTCTATAGTATATTAACCTAGCTATAAAAAAACGGCGCGTGGCGCCTAGTAGTATTCTTTTTTAAGAAGATAACTACTGCCGAGTATAACTATAGTATTAGCGAGCAAGAACTTCTAGCTATTATAAAATTATTCCGCGAGTGGCAGCACTACCTAGAGGGTAGTCGCGAGGAAATAAAAGTTATTATAGATTATAAAGTATTATAGAACTTTTAGTCATGGACTAAAGCTCTCTCGCAAATGTAGATCTATTAGTCCTAGTTCTTAACGGGATTTAGATTTAAGATAATTTACCGCGCGGGTAAGCTTAACCCGGCAGACGGCCTGTCGCGCAGGGCAGACTATATAGAATCTGCTTATTATAAGGATAAGCTAGAGCACCGAGAGCGTGCTCTTAGCAAGCTACAGAATTAGCTTGGCCTATCTGCGAAGTAGGCTGTGGCCATAGTGCTGGCTTTAGAACAGATACTTGTACTATAAGAGTCAGGCAAGGGACTAGTCGCAAGGATCGCGACAGTTAATAGATCTGATACTAGGTAATATTAGATTACGCGGGTAACGGCCCGGCGTATCTCGCACGGCGAAGGACTGTTTCGCGAGGACCCTTCTATTAAGTTACTTAAGAAGCTTCTAACACTACTAGAAAATAATCTTATTACGCGAGACGTCCGCAAAGGCCTAGTAAATCCTAATAATAAGTATATTATGCTTAAAGGGGGCAGATTAGAGCTAAGCCTCTGGTCGGATAAGGATAGTATACTCTATTATAAAGGAAAGATATATATCCCGGACTAGTATTTCCTGCGCCTTAAGATACTCGCGAAGCTCTATAATAATTCTTTAGCGGGATACTTTACCTTAAAAAAAACCTAAGAACTAGTCCGTCGGCGATTCTGGTAGCCGCATGTATATAAGTTTATTAAGGAATATTATTAGAGCTGCGCGGTATGCTTAGGCGCGAGGGTTAAGTATAGTAAGTAGCAGGGCTTGCTACAGCCCTTGCTAGTCCCCGCGGGGACATAAGAATAGATTAGTATAGATTTTATCACTAATCTACTAGCTAGCGCGGGGATCACAGATCCTGACCAGCAGCTATACAACATGATTTTTATTATTATTAATTATTTAAGCAAGATAGCTTATTTTATCCTCGTTCGCAAGACGATTAAGGGAGCACAGCTCGCGGAGATAATATTTTATAAAGTAATTTACTTATATAGAGTACCCGCGAATATTATAATAGACTGCGGATCAGTCTTCGCACTAGGGTTCTAGTCTAACTTAATATACTATCTTAAGATTAAGTAGTTATTAAGTACCGCGTACTATCTGTAGATAGATAGCTAGATAGAATACCTAAATAGTATCTTAGAATAGTACCTGTAAAGTTATATTAATTTTAACTAGGATAACTAGGTTAATTTCTTACCGCTCGCGGAGTTTGTATATAATAACTTGGAGTAGGTATTAATAAGTACTACTCTATTTTATATAGAGATAAGCAAGCACCCTCGCGTGCTTGTACTAGATACCTAACTAGATATCTAGGATATCGCGGAGAAGGGTACCATAGATTATATAGCTCGGCTATAAGAAATCCGTGAAGGCGTTATTAAGGCTTTAGAGAAGGCCCGCGAGTACTAAAAGAAGTACTATAATAAGAAGCGCATTGCTAAAACCTTTAAGGTTAGCGAGTATATATGGGTTAGCGCGAAGAACTAGTCTTTAGCGCGATTATCTTGCAAGCTAGACATACTATTCCACGGAGCTTGGCAAGTTATTAAACGTGTTAGATAAAATGCGTACTATTTAGACTTGCCTGCGAGGCTAGACGTCCATAATATCTTCTATGTTTTAATGCTTCGCGAGCATTAGGAAATAGAAGGAGTTAATTTTATAAAATAGTTTCTTATGCGCCCTGCGGAGGCAGATAGCGGTCGCTATATACCTAAAACTATCCTTATAAGGGAAAGAGATAAGAATAGTCGTGGATAGCTGTACTAAGTTAAATAGAAAAGGTACAAGCCAGGCAAGAATAATATTACGTGGGAGCCTGCGAGCTACTTAAGGCATCTACAGATATTCAAGAAATTTATAAGAGAAGTTAAAGCAGCAGAAAAACCTTTAAATTTCGTAGTAATAATACTGCGGAAGGATAAAAACTAGGCTACTAAGAATATTTATATACCCGGCCTAAAACAAACTCCACGAACAAACACCCAAAAATAAAAAGCACAAGCAGGGCGAGGTATTATTACTATGCATAGTTACGCTAGCAGGTTAGTAGCTAGTATTATCGCAAGCTTAAGGAGCATCGCGGGCCTGTCACGTGCTTTAATAAGAGGCATGGTATGCAAGGTACCCAAATCTAATAATAAAGCTTTATCCGCGGAAGTAAGGCTCTCTTTATTAGACTGCTCCTAATTAAAAATATACTAATAAGCTTATATAGTACCCAGGCAAAGTTAGACTAATACCTGGTTCTTACTACACAAGTAAGTAAGAAATACTACAGTAAAGGCAGTTATTATACTTCTACCTAATCCCACTAGAAATATATTCCGCGAATATAGGCCTACGCCTTGTAGTACCCGCGAATAATAAAATATATTCTATATACTTATCTCCAAGTAGTGGTTTGCGGCTAGCACGGGTAACAAGGATAGCCTCGCGAGTTTAATACTATTTAACAAGCTAGTTAGTAGATAATTTACTATAGAAGCGGACGTGTTAATATACTAGAGTAAAGATCCACGCGCGCTCCCGGAGAGATAGGGGCTTAAGTCCTGTTTAAGAAGCTAGACCTAGTAGCGTAACCGCGGTAGCAGGTATTAAACTAGGCGGTATAACCTGCGGCTAGTTACCTTATATACTAGGATAGTTAACAAGCTGAGCCGTAGCCTAGTTATTAATAAACGCAGCTACTAAAGATAGCGTGTCCTAGGCGGCTTTTAGGAATAAGCCCGCGGGGCTAGGGAGAGTTATAATAAGAAGGTTAGCAGGCAGCTAGTCAGAAGTTAGCTTTACTTATTAGGAGTTCTTTTATAAAGCCTTATAAAGCTTAATAGAGTACTTACCTAAGCTGCGGGCTAATAATAAATATTTATTATAGTGACTATAAGTATCCCGCGTGTTATAGTCCGGGGAGGAAGGCGGTTAATAGTATTAGCCCGCGGCTATATTACTAAATAGCCACGCTCGAGAGTTAATAAGTTATTTAAAAGGTTTAGCCCTTGCTAAGCAGCAGGAGAGATACTAAAGGCGGGGAAGGCGGGAGTAGAAGCGGCTATTATTATATTCGCGGACTACTTAAGATTAGCTAATGCCTTCCTAAAGCAAGAAACAAGCGAGGTGATCGCAGAAGCGAGGTGATCGCAGAAGCGAGGTGATCGCAGAAGCGAGGTGATCGCTGAGAAACAGGCGAGGTGATTGCAGAAGCGAGGTGATCGCTGAGAAACAGGCGAGGTGATCGCAGAAGCGAGGTAATCGCTAAGAAACAGGCGAGGTATTGCTCGCGAGCAACGAAAACAACGCTCGTACAGCAGGCAAGCAACACAAGGCAAGAAATTAATAAAAGATTAATAAATTGCGAAGGGAATTAATAAAGAACATGTACTTACTATTTAGTTTAGTACGCGAGGTTGTGGAGGGGAAGAAGAGAAGAGAAAAGTTAGAGAGGAAGAGGTCTTATATAGGCGTTGTTCCTTCAGAAAGTAAGGTAAAGTTAAACTTTACCCACGCGATTACCTAACAGAGGTACTTAGGCAAGCTTCACCCTATATATATATACTTGCGGAGCATGTACTACCCTCGCAAAGCCCTTATAAAATAATACTTTACCTAATATTTACTTCGCGCTTTACTTTACTTTATAAATACTTCGCGGGGCTGTACTAGCTATAAAAGCCGCTCGCGAAGGATACTAACATAACTATACTATCCGCGAAGGATAAGAGTCTGTATATTACCGCATAGTGGTTAGTTACCCGCGAGAAGGCTTTTTCCTTTCTTGCAGTAGCTTTTCCCTCCGCGAAAAGATTTTGCTAGCTATACAGGATTTTTACTAGCGCTTGCTAAGCATGTATCTAGATTAGATAGCAAGAACCCCCGGCCTTGGGGACTAAGGCCTGCGAAGGGGGAGGGTAACTATAAAGACACGCGAATATCCTGCCAGTACTAACTCAGCCGCGGGCTGACTAAGCATACACTAACTTCAGAATCCTCGTGAAGCGAGATTCTAAACCTCAGCGTTAATCTACACTATTTCCGCGATCCTTGAAAACAGCCCTTATTTCCTTATTAGGTTCCCGAGTCTTGAATACGCTGATTCAACCAAGCCTATGAGAAACCCCTTTCTCACAATAAGTTACCTATTTATTAATACTATTATTATAAATTATAGCACGCTAAAATATATTATATTAAATAGAGATAAACTATTTACTATAAAATTCTAGAAATCAGTTACAGACTAAATAAGGATCAAGCTATAAATAACTACTATATACTAACCATAATCTAATAGACAAATAAAAAAAATAAACTAAACTATCAAGCAATATTTACGACATTATATAAACTATATATAAGATAACTAGGAAGATAACCTACTAATAGCCTAGTTCGCGTATAATAATTTAGTTTATAATATAACTAGTATAACACTATTTAAAGCTAATTACAGGTATTACCTAAGCATATATAGGGAACTATTATAAAAGGAACTAATAGCTAAAGAAGCTAACCTCTTTATAAATAGGTTAAAGATAATCTAGGCCTAACTATTAAGAAACTTGGAATTTGTTAACATATAAATAGCAACTTATTATAACAAGAAAAGATCTAAGGGACCAGATCTAGAAAAGGGGGGGAAGGTCTTCCTCCTATAATAAAATATTAAAATAAAATAACCAAGTATAAAGCTAGACCACGTCCGCTTAGGACTATTTAAAATTAAGAAGTAACTAGGACTAGTTAATTATCAACTAAAGCTACTAGCTTTAATAAAATATATATACCTAGTTTTCTATATCTTATTATTAGAACCAGTACCTATTAACGCCAAACTTACTAAATATATAGAGATTAAAGAAATAAACAAAGTAAAATATAAAGTTAAAAAAATTCTAAACCACAAGCAAGTTAGCGGCAAAATAAGATACCTAGTAAAGTAAAAAGGATATAATACCTCTAAAAATACCTAGGAACCTATTAAGAACCTGACGGGTTGCTAGAAGAAGGTTTAGGAGTACTACTAGGGATCTTAAAAGTAGAAAAGTCTATGTTCTACTAGAATATCAGGGACCTAATTATCTGATTTAGACTAGTTAAATCTAAAATCGCGGCGAGCTAAGTAGCCTCGTGCTTATTAACAAGGCGCTCTAGCTCCTAGTAATCCTTAGTAGTTAACAAATCCTTTTTTTTAAGTTACTCGAGAAGAGCGCTGTCGTGGGCCAGTATCTTAGCACCACGCTCCTTATTATACTTTTTTATATAGTGCAGGCGCTTAATCTTTGCTATCACTCGCTCTAACTTTTTTTCCGCAGCATCTAGCTTAGTAGAATACTTGTTATTATTCTATTTTATTTTGTTCTAATCATGCTTGTTATAGAAATATTTTTCGTACTTATAACTAAGGCGGGTGTACCGCGCGTAGTTCTTACCTGACGAACTTATAATACAAGAAGAACTAGCAAGAGCATAACGTTTGCAAGGATTATTAACAGGGGTACCTTCTTTCTTAATAAAGTTAGCCTAGAGCACAAATTTGTTGTAACAGGGACGTTTAGCTTTTAAGGTCTTAGCAACTCGGGATATTATAAACTATCACGAAGGTAGGAAAAAGAGGGAAACTTACTAAAGGACGGGAACCTACGCTACTTATGCTTCTCGGGACGAAAAGTAAAAAGAGGGGGAATAGTATTAAAAACCTAGCAAGGCAGGGTTATAAGACAGAAACAGGGACAGCTATTCTGGTTAGGATAGCTAGAAAGAAAAAATAACAGGTTAGTTAGAACTGCAGTTACGGGAGGATAATAGTTTATAAAGGACCGCCGCTAGGGGAGGATAGTAGTTTGTGAAGGACTGCTATTAAGGAAAGGATTACTATTAGAAAGGGACGGTAGTCACGGGATAATAACTATTATCCTAGGATAATAGTCTGGTATACTTTAGTAGTAAGCTACTAAGCGGGTAGAAAGGAGCTAAGGTAAGCCGCAGGTCACGTAAGACTACTATAGGGACTACTATAAGGCATGGTAGTTAGGAAGGTAATTACCAAGAACTACTATAGGAACTACTAATAAGGGTTAGTAGTTAGGATAGTAGTTAAGACAAAAAATATTTAAAGGATGCTTATTACCACTATATCTAGTCTTATTTATTCTTTGTGATTAATATAAATTATTATCTTAAAGTTACTTTTAAAATAGTAACACACTCGAACAAACTACTTTATAAGTATTTTACTTGTAGGATACTTGGCCTTGCCTACTTTAACTAAGCTTAACCCTAACTATAACTAGTCTTTATACTAGTTAGACGTGAAGCTATTTAGGAAGAAAGGGTTAAGTAAGTCAAGCGTTGCGAGCTTACAAGAGGTTACCAGGGTTAGGAAGACGCAGAGAGGTCTGTTCTTCCGTAACACTTACCTAGTTAGTAAGTAGTTTAAAATATTTATTTTATAGATCTTAATTTCTAGCAGGATTATTAGATAGCCTTTATAAATATTTTTTGAAAAAGTAAAAATTATTATATTTATAATTATTATTTTACCTTCTTATAGGGCTAGGGCTGCTATTATTTAATCTTTAGAAACTATTATTAATACTAGTATAGATTAGAGATTAAAGCTTAATAACTATATTTATAAAATCTTATTGTTTATATAATATTTTTAGCTATTTATAGAGTTACTATTAAGTCTTATAAAGTAATAATTTATAAAATATATAAAGCTAGATTAATTTAAGATCTTTTATATTTTTATTTAGTTTATTAATTCTTTCATTAAATTATTTAAGGTATATAAATCTAGTCTCCTTATTAGGTTTTATATAAGTATAGAAAATAATAAACTAGGATTTTTAAAATTTATTTTATTGGTTTTCTAGTTATTTTTTAAAAAAGTTATATAAACTATCTTAACTTTTTTTATAATAATCATGTAAGTTTTTATTTTTTTATAAAATAATAAGTATACTATTTAAATAAAGTATTATATAATCTATCTTATCCTTTTTAGTAAACTAATCTATTTCTATAAGTATATTTATTTAGTTATAAAATATCTAGTAATTAGTATAATTAATAATTAAGTAAAGTATACTTTTTAATAATAAATAGACTCTAAGTAAATTTTTCTTTATAAGACTTTTATAAATTATTTTAAATAATTAATAAATATACTTATAAAATTTAAGTATATTAAATTCAATAAGCTATTTATAAGTAATAAGCTTATACTTAAATATTATTTCTTAATAGTTAATAATTTCTTACTAGTTATTTATAACTTAAGAGTAAAAATCTTATTAAATATAAACCTTTTTATTAATAAAATACTTATCATAAAATTATCTTATTTTATAAAAAATATTTAACTTATTTCTTTAGGGGTTCAAATTAATTATAAGAATTTTCTTAATTTTTTTAATATTATAAATAAACTAATTCACAGGGGTTAAGTATTAAAATTATAAGAATAAGGGTTCTTATATACTTAGTTAAGTTAGTATATCCAGGATTTAAAGGCTTAATAAAGAAATAAGGACTATTTTTAAAGATTATATAAATAATATAAATTAATATTAAGGTTTAGAATCTTACTTTATAAGAATTTTAAAGTTAGTATATACTTAGTTAGCGTATAGCTAAGTCAGCACTAGCAGGATATTTGCGTGTCCTTACATTACTTATAAATAATAATTAAAATAAATAATTTTTTAAACTAGGGATTATATAATAAAATATAAATTAAATAAAAGTTTTTTTAGCTAAGGAATACTTATTACTAGGTAATTAAATAAAATAATTATTAAAACTAGATTTATTACTTTTCCTACTCTTAAGTAAGAATTTCTTTATAAAACTAGTATTAAGTTTAATTATATACTTTTTTTAATAGTTTTATATAAATTTAATATTAATAGTAATATATATATATTACTCTAATCCTTTATTATAGCTATACTAATATAATAGCTTATTTATTTAAATAAGGATAATAAGAACTAGTATATTTAATATATAAAAAATATATAAATTATTTAATTACTAAATAATCTCTGCCTAGCTAGCTATAATTTAAATAATAAATTAATTGTTTTATAACTTAAGGAAATATTTTTTTTATAAATATATTATAATTTTTCTTAAAATAAATACTATACTAGTACTAGTAATATATAATAATTTATAATATAAGAATCTTCTTAAATAGCTAGTATTTTATAATAAAATATAAATAAATAAAAGCTAAATATAGATAAAAATATAATATTAAATAAAGAAATCAATAAAAAAACTTAAAAAAATTAAAATTAAATTTAAATTTTTAAGCTAGACTAGCCCTTATTTATTTTATTTAATAATATAACTAATTTATTATTTTTATATATATCTATTTTAGTTTATTCTTTACTAAATTTTTAATAAAATCTTAATTAATTTTAATATAATATTATATATTTACCTAATATTTATAAGCTTTAAAATTTTAGAATTTATAATTTAAGTAACTAATTTATATTTAATAAAAATTTAAGTTATAATATATGATAAATTTTATAAATACTTTACTTAAGAAAATTAAATTATTTCAAAATAAGTTAATTAATTAGTACTAATCCTTTATTAAATCTTAGAGCTATACTAATACCCTTTCTTAATACTTGTAGAATAGAATAAAAATATAAAAAGAAAAGAAAGGAATCTATTAGTACCTTATTTATATATATAAAAGAGGTACCAAGGCGTCACATGACCACGCGCAGTCTACGCAGCGTGGTCCGTGACAACATAACTGGAAAACGGGGGTAGTCCGTGCATAGCAACCGCAAATCCAGATATTACTTCTCTGTCCCATGCCACAACATGCTAACGCGCCGGTGGTTTCTCAATCCTGCTGCGCTCCCGGTTCTAGTATTACATAGACCAAGACATATAAGTCATCCTACTCGTAGCATATCAGGATTTAGAACAGCCAAAGGGAAAGAAAGGCCCACCAGTCATTGTAGGCATAGGACAGGAAAGGGTTACTCGCTCTTAACACAGAATATAATGCATTTCTCAGGGCATACATGTTTAGATTTATAAACAAAGTCATGTTTGGGGATAAAGTACAGTCCGCGTTTCTCTTACCACTGAGTCCCAGTGAGATTGTCGGATGCAGTGCAGCATAACAGGACTAGAATAAAGAGCAAACGATGATAATGACAAGAAAGTTCAGCCAAGCTCCATCCCTAGGGTACCGTAGCGGAGGTCCGAAGGTAGGAAATTGATCCGGCCTTGTTTATTCTAGACAGCACGACAGTCGGTCTTGAAGGAACTGATATCGTTGTTCCATGTGGACGGGATGACGGGCCAGTGCTCGTCGTGGCACGACTTCTGCGGCTTCCAATCGGGGTTCTTGGTCTGGCAGCCGGGGCTGTCGTACAAGGTTACGCAGCATCGGGTCGTCCTCTCTGTGTTGAAAGCGTAGTAGTGAATTGACGAGATCTTGTTGTTCAAGGGGTCGACGTTGTTGAAGCACTTGCTACCAGTACCGCCAGGCCCGCTCCAGGTAACTTCGTGACCCTTATAGTTGTTGTCCTCGTAAAACCGGATTCGCCAGGCATCGGCGGAGGTGAGAAGGAGGGCGGAGGCCGCGTTGAAAAGGAGTGAAAATTTCATTCTGTCTGCTTGTTTGAGGATGGAGTAGCGTATGCTTGGACGGGGTAGTTTGAAAATAGGGGGGAATAAGCTGGGTTAAAAGAGTGACTGTTATCAGGGAAATGAGTGACCATCCTTCTCAGACAAAAGTATGCAAAGATCAGCGCATGTCTGGCTTCTTATATGCTCTTCCCTCCCGGGGTTGTAGAGAGCGTGTTTGCTTTCTCAAGCTCTCCAAACAGGTGGAAGATGAATACGAGGTTTCGGCAGCAGCCTGTGGCTATATTTGGTCTTCGTTGGCCGCTATGGCTGCAGGTACGAGGCGCGGCGCCTGACGAACACGAGAATATACGAGGGTATACGAATCTCATGGTTGCGTGCGCGGATCTACTAAGTTGATTCGAAGGGCTTCCCTCCCTAATTCAGGTAATGAAACCGAGTCTCCCATTTCCAACACACTAGTTACAGTGGGGTGAATCGCTCCCCAAGCGCGCGCTGGCGACGGAGTGTCAATACAAACGAAATCACCACACAGAGAGCTTCAGAATAGTGTGAAGTCCTCATCAAAGTCACTGCCGTCACACTCGAACAGATCGATTGCAATAGTATCGCTGGGTGCGACTCTGGCAGTACCACGACCAAGGTCAGGACGAATGCTGCGATAAATCGCAAAGTCGGCAACGGGATCGCCAGGTTGATTGGGAATGTTGGGTCATTTGCCGAGTACTTCAAGGTCAACAGACATCTCGAGCAGGAGGTGTTGGCCGGAGTTGGTGGTGCTGAGGCAACAACATGGGAAATCTCAGCTGTTACCTACTGCAGTGCTTGTCCGTACACATCTCGTCGTCTTTTGGCCGGATCTCGAGCACGGCTGACAGAGTACCTCCACGAGAAGAAAAAACCCATACTTATACATTCCGATGCATCCAACATTAGCTTCCGCAAAAATTGAACTCGTGGAACGTGCAGGCCTCAAAGTCATCATGTCCTTCAACCTGCTCCAGAAAGATGCTGTAGATGTCGTCTTCGACTACCGCCTCCCAGCCGTTGCGAATGGGTTTACCAAGGCGTATCCGAGTAACATATCAAGCGCACGTTTGACTGCTTCGTGGTAGGGAAATCGACGAATATCTGCTGCAACTTGCTCAACAGCGGCAAATCGTCATCAGTTTACATATGTCCGGCAAACCGACCAACGCAGATGCCGAGTCCAGGTTCCTTGTAGTGTTTACTACTTTCGGTAAGTAGCCCCAGATGCTGAACCGGGGATGCCCGGGGGCACAATGATTTTGGTGGCTTTGAAGATTTCTGTTTCTTGTGAATTGTATTGTGTCATCATGATGTTTTAGTTATCTATGTTGACTCAATAATACGACCTTTCCATACCCAGCAGGTTTTTGCATGGGGCTGGGGACATCTCATAATCCATAATACTTACGATCATTCTAGTGCTCTTACGGAGGCCTTGTTGACCATTGCGTTTGTCTGAAGTCCTCCCTCTCCTTCCACCAACTAGCACTCAGCCCTGCTTAGCACCGCTCCTTGAAGACCGCGACAGCATCACTCTATAGTTATATATGACAAGTGCCAGCCTCTGGGGACTCTGATAGGAGTAGAACTTCGAATGGAATGGTTATATGCATGATGGTCTCTTCTCATCTTATCAAACTCGCCGACAATCCAACTCCACTTAACCCAAAGTTTTCACCCAAAGTTTTCATATTATTTTATGATTTCGTTCTACCGCATACACTCGTTACTACCTATGATCCCTCCACTCAAACTTCTGGTTCACCTTGATCTGCAGTGGGATCCCATCCTGCGAGCCATCAGACCTCGCACTGGAAGTGTCATCGTTCCTCCCTTGTGGACCATCTCCCCTTCCCACATTGGTAGTGAGATAAATCTCGTCCTCCTCAGGACGGAAATGGCCCTTCTTGCCAGGAGCAGCGCGGTACGCGGACCGGTTCGCGGATGCTATCATACTATCGTCCCCAGTTCTGGGCGTGATAGCCTTGCTGTTCTTTGCGCTCGCAGAGTAGCGATTGCTGTTGAAGAGCCCTCTCCCTCGCAGCTGCGGAATCTGTCGGAGTAGTGGGCGGAGAGTGGGCAGACAGGCGCTGACGATGCCAATACAGGGCTCGACGTTTGACCAGATCATGGCGTCGCCGATGACCCAGGTGATATCCACTGAGGAGCCCATCTTGGTGATGGCGTGGATGCGGACACCTGTTGCGACGCACACGCTAAGAGAAGGGAGTTAGTATGAGATGGACACTGGAATAGGGTGGGTAGAAATTACAAGCCCCCGAGAAGGAAGATACCGCTGATCGCCAACTTCTGCGATCTCGGCATCTGCAGTCTCCAGACAATGGGTATCGGGAGACACAAAATGATCACATCAGTGAGCAGATTGGCGACCGCGTTCCACAGATAAAACTGGTATAGATCGATGCGACAAACACCTCCGCTGAGGGGCTCGACCCACTGAGTCCAGTAATAGGATGTTGGCACGCAGGCGACTGAAATGGTAGTGGCCACCGAGATGGTGTATCCGATGGACAGGAAAGCACATATGTAGAGCGACCAGGTGAGACGGAAGATGCGACGGTAGAGAAGTAGAACCGACAATTTGACCATGGGGACGGTCGTCGCATAGAGAATAACATAGGCGAAGATGATCTGCGATAGCCTATGAGCCTCTGGACTGTATGGAATTGTATCGGCGCTGTACTTACCTTCATGCTCAGGACAATATCATTCGGCTCAACCACCCAGATATGTTTGCCTATGCCATATTCACCACCTTGACTCGTTAGTCCCACCTGCATCCTCACGAGCAACAACCTCCGTACCTAGTATACAACATATGCCCGTGCCGTACGCGAAAGACTTCACATAATCTGTTAGTCAAGTCCATCAACCGTTAACAATAGATGGCAACCCGTACCAATGCAACCAGCAGAGACCAATCATCGTATGCCAAAGAGGCCCCTTCCCTGACCATCCTTGCCCAGAACCGCAGGCCCACGAAAACTGTAGCAATCGCCATCATAGCGCCGACCGTGCCATTGTTTTGAGTGATGCGATTTGCGCTCAAATCAAGACCCTCAGGGGTCGGTCCAATAATGAGCTCCGACATGCAGGACTAGCACCGTAGGCAGTTTGTTTCCGTTCCACGGTGCTGGAAAGAAAGACAGGCAACCCCGAGACTTTAAACCGGCCGTTCGAGCGGAACTTTTTTCCATGCCAAAGACACAAGCGATAAGTTGAGGGTTGTCATGTCGATCTTCCCCCACAGAAAGGATCGGGACAGGAGAAAATTAATCTCGGTTATACCTACACATTTGCCTTTCTTGATCGATTCGGCCCGAGGAAAAGCTACAGTACCTGGGCCGCCAGGATTGTCACTTGTCAGAGATTTCTCTGTCTGCCAATGGGGAGGAGTGCCAAACATCATTCTCACTGCCAATGCTCGCTTAAATCTACACCTGTGGAGATCGGGCCGCATCAGCACCAGGCCTTGCGGGCCAGAAACCACTTTCGTAACTATTTCCGACTACCTACGTAACAGACTGGCAAACGTAGCCCTGCAACTTCCCACTAGTCGGTAATAGTACCCTTAACCACGGCCTGCACGCTTAACCCGCCCTTGTCTGGCCACGGGGTGCCAAAGTCGCGTGCAAACTCGATGTTCTCCTCGGGTGTTTCATAGATCTCGATTTCGAAACGGCGAACCAGGGTGGCAATCACAAGGAAGAGTTCTGCCCACGCCAGGCTATACACGATGGGTTAGATACGTTACCAGAGGGTTCGGTCGGTGACTCACTTCAGACCAACACACATCCGCGTTCCCTTGGAAAAATTTACGAGATATTTTTCAAGACGCTGGCCCTTCGCCGCTGCTCGTTGCCATCGCTCAGGATCGAACTCGTGTGGGTTGGGGAAGATCTCGGGGTCCATCAGGATGAGGCAGTGGGTTTCGCTGACGGGAGTCTGTGTATAGTAGTTACCGCTGGTTAGTCTCTGCTGCAGTGATAGCACTCGACGCTGCGATCAACTGACTCCAGGTGGGATGGTGTATCCATTGTATATTAAAGCCTCAGTGGGTGCGACTCGAGCGGATCGGTTGGCGATTCCGGTGGAGAGGCGTAACGATTCATGAACGACCCCCGACTAGACTTGCGTGAGCAGGAGAGACACAGATCAAGGGCAAGGGTGTTAGGAACGCACCAGGTAAGGCAGCTTCTCCAACTCATTCCACCGAGGTCGCGAGTTGGGTGTCGGCATGACAGTCTTTAATTCTTCGCGCAGCTTGTTCCGAATATGGCTCTTGGAGTACAGGTGCCATGCTCCAACTGACAACGTGCGTGCTGTGGTCTCCGTTCCTCCAATAATAAATGCAAAGCCCTCGTTCATGAGACGTTCTGCCGTGCGCAATTCCTGGGGCATTGCCGTGGACGCAAGAGTGTTTATCAGATTGTCGTTCTTCTTTGGCCCTGATAGCCCTGATCGCCCTGATACTTCAGCATTCTTCAAGGCTGTCTCACCGCGCAAGTACAGGTCCCTCTTCTGCTTGGCCAACGCAGCAGCAGGGTGATTAATTGTCTCTAGCACTCTAACAGGTAGTGCGTTCATAATGGTCTGCAAGACAGGGAAGAAGTAGATAAGGTGGGCGCCGCGAAAGAGACCATTAATTCCATCCCTGACACTTGCATTGAACCCTTCCTTATCAAGACTGCCTGGGTTGAAGTCATACACGTATTGGTAAATTGTATCCGAAGTCAATGCGGCGAACCCTGCATCGAGACTAATCACGATATGCGACTTGCATGCCTCTTCAAGGTAGTAATAGAACTTGTCGATTCCCTTGTAAATCAACCACTCGGAATTCTCAATAGCGCGCTTTGAGAAGAATTTATCAGCCGGGGCTCGCCGTACCCTGTGGCTTTCCGCATCGATACTGCTGAATCCCGAACCCGACAATCCAAACTGTGCAACCAGAACGGGGTCCTTTTCGCGCTTTCGGGAGGCTCCTGCGTAGATCTCGTCATAGTAATCAGGGTCCATAATGTGTACTTCGCGGGGATTCATTCGGATAATCGGTCCTATGCCCTCCATGTCAGTGGTCGTCCACAGCGTGGAACCCAAACTGCCTACCATAGATCTCGTGCAGTCGCTTCACCTCCCAAACAAACAGACCCCCGCGGAAGATGTTATGATAGAACTCATAGCCACTAGTAATTGCAGCCAGCTTGGGCCCCGGAATGTGACTCAAGGGGTGGAAATAGAGGCGGTAGATAGACCGCACACCAAGATACAGAATCGCACCAACAGCAATCACTGCTAGGAAGGCCATCGCGACTGTAGCATGCGAAAACTGGTTATCCCACAGAAGGCCAGCAGAGCGATGGATAAATATAACCATGCCCATCACATGTTAACAGTTAAACTACTACCGCACGCCCCCTCGCCCTTTCGCCAGGGGTTTGTGACTTCCCTGGGATGAGATTGGATAGTTCTGTTTCAACGCCACGTTAGACCGTTAAGGTGCCTAAGCGAACCTCACTAGTGCCCAAGTGGCAAGATAGTATCCACAGCCACCGAAGCCAAGCGGAGGATTTCATTTCGAATTAAGATTACCCTCCACAACGCGGATTCGCGGAGTGATGGCACAGACTTGGGAAGTCTAGAATCTCTCCTTAGTCGTCACCTCCATGTTCGAGACCTCTAGCTTTGGTGCAGTGGTTGCGACGCTGGCCATGACGACTTTAAGGCTCACTGACAGCATTTGGAGCAGGGGCCAATGAGTGAAAAGTATATATCACCAAATTTGATACACGAGGTTGCTACTGCTTTTGATTGCCTTATTTTCGATTTACGAATCAATTCCCTGACTATCTTTGAATCCATGGGTACCAGTTATAATTCACACTTCTCCTTAATCGCAAAGATAGATATATCCCCGCGCGCACCGGCTTCAACCTAAAGCGCACGCTACAATCTCTCATATCTCAAATGATCGTCGCTTGCTCAAAGATATATATCCTCGGCGCACGCGCAGTTCTCCAAAATCCCACAGCCTGCGACAAACCGACGGGCTATGTCACATAGCATATAGTATCTGTCGCTGATGCCCAGTGTAGGAATCAAATCTCTCAGCAATCACCAGGTATAGCGGAAGTTCGGCTGTTCCCAATCGGTCAGGTCCATGAGATCGGACTCAAGGATGTGGTGGCGGTCACCCTCGTCCGCGAGGACTAACGAGTGATTGGGCCATACATCAATACAGCCTCAATAACAATCATCATGGCTGCGGTGACAAAATATGCTCGGAAACCAGTCGGATAGCGCGGTGCCTCGGAGCTGATGAAGAACTGCGGCGTGATGATCTGACCGATACAGTATGCGACAAAAACCATGACCTGCAGATGATCAGTTCTCAACTGCAGGAGCGAATGGGGCAAACCTACACTGGCCGTCATCTTCTTGGTGAATCCAGCCACATTCGATGATACCATGGACATGACCATAATATAAGAGACAATGCAGGTAAGCAGCGAGTAGACAGCTCCAAGGCGTGAGAGCTTCATCTCCGAAGGAAGTACTGTGGAGACAGGATATATCAGTTAATGACAGCCAAAGTGACAGGCGGGCTACTCACGGTAAATCAGCACGCTGCCAACCAAGACCGACACGTTGCTAAGGATCATTGCGATGCATCGTCCCTTGCCGAAAAAAGAGCAGACGACGCCACTGGAGAGTCAGGAAGCAAATACCAACTGAGAGGCTGGCGAACTTACGCGAGAACAACAGAAACAAGCTGGACGGCATGTTCTGGCATGGCAATCACGGTCGATTCCACGCTCGTGTACCCGAGACTGGTCAAGATAATCTTATTGAACTGCGACAATCAGCATTGGGAGTCAAGTGAATATCTCAATTGTGCTCATACGGCATTCAATCCGCCACCAGGGATACACTGCAAAAAGACAATGGCGAACATCATCCACACCTGCGGGTCGCGAAGACATTCGATAACCTGATACTTCCTATAATCCTTGTTTTTCACGCCGGTATGGTTTTGTAAGACCTGGGAATCGTTAGCCTTGCGGCTGTCCAACGGCGTAGAGTCCTCGCTTACGCGGGCGACTGCAATCTCCTTCTCTCGCTCCGTCAGGAACCAGGCTGTCATGGGTGAGCCGGGCATGGCGAAGAAGAGAAAAATACCCCAAGCCATCGTAATGGGCCCGAAGATCAGCTACAGATATTGCCATCTGCTCAGGGGTCCGTGGAAATGACCAACCCCATTTGAGACCCCATCACCGATGAACGCTGCTACTGGTCCACCGGCCCACCAAAGGCAAGCCCGCAGCGCGTGCTCTCTGGTTGTGTAGTACTGACCAATAATCAAAGTGAACCCACGGTTGTTTGTTGCCTCGAACAAACCCAGGAAGAACCGGGCAACAGCGAGAGTCGCGAAGTTCTTGGCTCCGGCCGTCGCAGTAACGGATATGCCCCAGAGAAAGACCATCGTGCCAATCTAGCGGCCAATGGGGAGGCGCTGCATAAAGATTGAGTTGGGGTATTGCCAGAGAAGATAGCTGAATGGTGTCAGTATCATGGACAGAGCATTGACAGAGGGTCGACGTACCCGAAGTAGAAAATGGAATTGGTCCAACTGTATTGTTGGCCATGAAGTTTCTATACAGCCATTAAAAAGAATTGATCTTCTTCGAGAAGGGGGAGCTTACCAGATCGTCTCGCAAGCCGTAGACGGCTGCGGTGGAGAGGATCCCCTTGTCGAGGAATGACAACATGTAGGTTGTAAACATCTGGGGATATCTAGTTAGACACAATACTGAACTCCGAGGAGAGTACCCCTACCATTGGGACAAGAATTAGATCCAGTTTCCAGCGGACCCTTGCCTCTTCCTGCTTGCTGTACTCAACGACCAGCTCGCCCTGGAACATCTGCGCTGCATCGTCCCGCGCCTTCAGAGGGGCAGCTGCCTCCACCTGAGGAGCGTTCGTCTCGTGGATTTCTTTCTCTCCCATGTTGATGTACTCGGATGTGGTTGTCAATGCTATCCCTGCTGTTCTATCGATTCAGAGGTGTGGTGTTGGTCGTCTCCTATATACCCCAAGGGTCAACCTCTGCTACCTCGTTCCCCGCATCACGGAAGCAGAGCTTATCATTGCCACGCATGGACTTGACTGTTTGGTACTAGGAGCACAGAGCTAAAGGATGCTTGACATCCTGGATATTCAGTGTATCCGCACTGATTGGATATAGCCCCCGGGGCATGCATGGGGCGCTACCCAAGCTTTACGTCTCTGACATGCCGCCTGTCGCTCATTTTCCAAAGAGAGAAGTTGTGCTTATCTAAATCCTCGCCCAATGTTTGTATCCTTCCGCCTATGCAGCCATCGGCAGCAGGCGAAAGGGTGGTCAGTAATAGCCGAGCTCTCGCTAAACAGCCGACCGCAGGGTCGTCTAGATCAGACACCGTCTGCAGATAAAAGCTTCCCTTGGCAGGATATCAATATGCCTTACAGACTAAGTGAGCAAAAGATGGCACACGACTCTTTCTACCAACACGTGGTTGTCAAGGGACTCCCCTATGACCGAGGACTCTCCTACGGCGAGCAGACCAAGGACAAGATCCAACGCAATGTCGAGTACTATAAGCAGCCAGGGAAACTGGGCCCAAGGTAAATCGCTTTGCTGATTACATGCCAAACATATGTTAACCTCGGTTCTAGTTCCGCTGTTTCCAAAGTCATCTCGGAATGCTACATCCCCGGCTTGAAGCAGTATTGGGCCTCAGGGTGGGAGGAGATGCGCGGTGTGGCTGCTGGGGCAGGGGTGACAGTAGAAGACATAGTTCTCCTTAATGCACGTTACGACCTGTCGCATGTCAAATTTGATGATACCAACGGTATTGAGACCGCAGATGAATGCACCTCAGCCATCATCCTCGGTTCAGCAACTGCCAGTGGCAATGTGCTCACAGCACAGAACTGGGATATGTCTCATCGACTCGTCACGGAAAACGGGGTTGTCTATCTCGAGATTCACCCCGACGCCTCTGAGGGAATACCCTCCATGTTTCTTGTAACCGAGGCTGGCCAGCTTGATCGCTCTGGTTGCAATTCCGCTGGACTGGGGCTGACGGCAAATTCACTGCAGAGTAATATGGACTTGCCCCCTGACCCCACGGTGGCTGGTCCTATGCCTCCTTCTGGTGTCCTCAGGCGGCTTTTCCTCGAGCAATCGGATTACGCCAGCGGGCTAAAGGCTATTGCGCGCACACCGCGCCATGTTTCCTTCAACGTCATGGTATCAGCGGCGGACAGTATTGGATTGTGTCTTGAGGTCACGCCAAAAAGCATTTTTCGCTCTGCCGCCTCGTCAACTACGCCTTATATCGTGCATGCAAACCACTTTCAGACAGATGTGTTTATGGCGCAGGAACGGTTGTCTGATACTCTCCAGGGGGGAAGTTCCTGGTACCGCGGGGAACGACTCGAAGCAGGGCTACGTGACAAAGCGATTAAAGGAGAGCTCACCGAGGGTGAGGTGGTAGCAGCCTTTTCGGACCATGCGGGCTACCCCTACAGTCTATGCGAGCACTTTGTCGAGAGCCATGCGCACACGCAGGAGCGCCGTGGCCCGTATAGTGGTCCGACCTCCACTGTTTGCTGCGTTATCTACAATCTAACGAAACGCACGGTGCGAGTCTGCAAGGGCTGCCCGTGCCAGGGCAAGTTTCAGACATTTGAATTAAGGTAGACAGACTGAGATAGACGGGTTGAGATAGACAGATTGTACTATGAATCACCATCATTCGCTTAGGCCAGAGCTGACCCCTCGTGATAAGAATTGGAGTAAGTGAAGCGAGTTCATAGCCGAGCAGCTCGTCGAAATAACCGATCAGCCCCTCTTGCTCAACTCCAACTCCAACTCCAGACCATCCGCAATGTCAGAAGCAAGCACAGCCAAGCCAGCACGTAAGACCCGCTCGAGAACCGGTTGCTTTACCTGTCGCCAACGCAAGGTGCGCTGTGATGAGCAACACCCTGTGTGCCAGGCCTGCCGTCGGCTGGGGATCCCCTGCGCCTACCCTCTCCCACCACCGCGACACCAGCGCAAGCAGCCTGCGCGACGCTCTGAGGCGCCCCTGGCCTCTCCATCGTCTTTCCAGCCTGCCATCGCCAGTCCCATCTCTGCAGAAGAAGCCACCATTGACTTTTCCCTCCCTCTCTAGTCGTCGCTGGAAGGCGGGCTCCTCGACGTCAGCTTGCTCGAAAATTGGCCGGTGGAGGACAATTCGCTTTTCGCCGACTTGGACTTATCCTCTCATGCACCAGACTTTGAGGAGCCATCTCCAACCTCTACGCCACCCCGCAATGTCACTTTGCTGCCTGGGGACCGCGAAGTGCTGCAGCACTTTACCTCCACCATGGCCCGCTTCTGCATTCTGCGCAACACTGTGCATGACAACCTGTACATCCACATCTTGACCAACCTTGGACTCTTCCACAGCACCCTGCTTGGCGCAATGCTCGCCTGGTCCGCCCTGCACCTGTCGCACGTGCGCAAGACGAGCAACCACGACGCCAAACTCCGCTATCACACTGCATACACTGCCCTGCTCGAAGACCTCTCGCACAACGTCTCCCCGACGCTTTCGCTCGCGACAATATGGTTCCTTATGCAATTCCAGCTCATTCTCGCCGAGGGTGTGGATGCTTTTGCCGCGCTTCTGGGCCTGGCCAGCACCGTCGTCAGGGCCGAGCTTCACGGGAAAGACGCAGGGGCTTCACTGCATCGCATCGGACCCATTGGCTCAGTCATACTCGTCTGGATGAGCGCACGCGACTGCTAGGTTGCGCATTTGGGGCTTGGTGGTCAGCTCCTCGGGTCCCTCAAAACCTACCCGTATATTTACGAGCTCGTCGATAGCTCCTCGCTCGACACGGACTCCGAGTACGACTCGGGAGTCCACTGCTTTGTCCCCCCAAGCTATGAGCCCTCCGAGATGCAGCTTTGCATGAAGTTGAGTCTGCGCCATGTCACCCTTTCCGGCCAGATCAAGATCCTCGGGCGCATGCGGGCCGTGTCTGATGACGACAACAATAGCAACAACGCCCCGGCTTGGGAGTCAGTGCGCGCAAGCCTGCGGACGCTCCGAGAAGAGATAGAACAGTGCAACTCTTCCTCTGCCCGAGCTGCACTAGACGTCGCCATGGGGAAGCTGTCAGCTATGCCAGACGTCGATCTGCTGGGCTACAACCGGTGTCTAGTCCTCGGGGGGTACTACACCACGCTGATCCAGTGCAGCATTCATCAGCCGGGTTTTCTTGAGGAAGAGAACCTACCAGCACCCGACGAGTGCGCGAACCGGGTCATTCGGCTGTGTCAGAAGATCATGGCAAAGCACCCGAACTCGCCCCGCGGTGTGTGGCCAACCAAGATTTTGCTTGCAGGTATCACCACTCGGGATCCGATCTACCAAGCGTGGGCCGTGCGTGCGCTGGAGATGGCCGAGCAGTGGGGGCAAAATATGGTCAAGACTCGACAGCTGCTGGAAGCCGTCTTGCAGCGACAGAGTCGCACGGGGGGGCGTGCAGATGTTCTAGATGTTATGCGGCAGACGACTGGATTTTTCATTATGTGATTTCTAGTGTTTCATCTTTCTTGACTGTTAGTATCTAAGCTACTCCATCAATGCGACCTCCGACAGCTCGATAGTGATCAGTTAGTAAACGTAGCGAAAGTGAGGCTTTCGCTTGTCCGTCAAGTCCATCAATCCCTCGCGTGCAATCTCCTCCTCCGAGGCAGTGCTTGCTTCCGGTCTAAGCTGCTTCCTCGCATTCTGCAAAACCAGATGCGCTCAAAGAACAAGCGGAAGGATGACGAGAAGAGAAAAACAGACAATCGATGTGATAAACGCAGTGGAGTACCGCGGCGCCTCGTTGCTCTTGAACAACTGAGGTCCAATCATCAGCCCAACAGAGCTGCACACGAACATCATCCCCGTGCCCACAACTTTCTTCGTGAACCCCGACGTGTTGCCCGTGAAGCTAGCGTAGGTCATTACGCTGTTCAGCGTATGCGTCTGGATGGCGTAGTAAGACAGGAGGAGGCCAACGTGGTTGTCAAGGTCCAGCGTCATCAAGAGGATACATCCAACCAGCGGCGGGACTTGGGACAGCGACGAGATCCAGCATCGGATGTTCTTGAACCGTGCGGTCAGCCACCAAGATATGATGATGCACGTCACCTGGATGCCTCCTAGAGGGATGGAGAGGAGTGTGGTGACAAGCGGACTAAAACCAAAGCCCTTGATAACGATGTTGCCGAACGAGGCCACGCCCCCAGAGGGGATGGCGCTCAGCCCGACGGTCACGCAGTACAGCCAGATGTTGACGTCGAGTACGCACTCGCGCACTTGCTCCCACTTCTACTCGTGGTTGATCATTCCTGTTTGATTATCGCGCAGGCGTTGCACTGCCAGAATGCGGTCCTCGCGGCTGAGAAACCGCGCGCTCAAAGGCGAATCCGGAAGAGTGAAGAACAACTGCGCGCCCCAGCAGATGGTGACCGAGCCCGCGATGATGAAGAACCAGATCCAGGGCCCGACATTGAGGTCGCTCTTGATATGCCCGATGCCGTAGCCAATGAGGCCCCCTGTCATTTGCTGCACAGACGGCAGTCAGTAACCCATATCATAAGGAGGGCTGATACAACTCACAGCGATCGCGTTACCGAGAAACCAGGCCCCTTGGCGACCAGGCTGCTCGCCTTCACGCTTGAACCACATGGAGATTATCAAGATCATTGCTGGGGTGATGCCGGCCTCTGAGAAGCCGAGGAGGACTCGGCTGACAGCAATTGCAGCAAAGGAACGCGCTGCTGCAGTGCACATGAGGAGGATTCCCCAGATGCAGACGGAGGTCGCTACACATCGCCCTATTGGGACTTTCTGCAAAACTCGACCCACGATTGGCTGGCGGATGACAATTGCTGAGGGAAGTCAGAAGGCTTTAGCCTCGTGAACTGGGTCAACGCACCAAGATTGATGATCGTTCCGGACGCCCAAGCGTACTGGTTCAAGGAAAGATTCTGTAGGGGGTCAGCAATGGACGAGCGGCAGTCTAGGTAATATGAGACGGCAGTACCATGTCCTCTCGAAGTCCAAAGTTCGCCGAGTATGACATTGCTTGCTGGTCCAGGAACTTGAAGGAGTAGGTAACAAGAAGCTATGCAGCAGTCTGGTCAGCGCATACAGTAGTGTCTCCTAAACTATGGCCACCTACCATGGGAGGGAGGATCATGTCAATCTTGCGCAGAATTCGCTTGTCGTCTTCAGGGGAAACCTCTTGAAGATCCTGCAATTCGGGCAGGTCGCTCACGAGGTTCTCCTTCAGCATTTCGCCTACGACGACGGACGACACTGGAGTCATGGTCTTCTCGTTGCCAGTCCTCTCAAGGTCTTTAATCGATGCCATTGTAGCAATTCAGGGACCGGTGTACCCCGTGTCTTTAGAGATGGCCCGACAGGGGAGATTTATAGTTGGGGTCGAGCTACTCCACGAAAGGTCTCCACAGGGGTCGGCAATCCTTGCAGGAAATGTATGTAACCGACGGCCAATCGCCTTGGATCTATTCGTTATCTCCTATCTAGCTAGATAAGACGCTAAATGAGCTGCCCCTGTCTGTAGGGGAACTTGCTGCGGAAATGTAGGGCGATCTCCCTGCGGGTGGCCACCCAAACCCCTTCTTTTGCTGAACATACTCCACGAACTCTTTCATGGCCTTTGCGCGTCCAGGCTTGCCACTAATCCGGCAATGCAAGGCGATAGTCATCATCTTCGGCGAGCCCTCGCCTCCTTCTTCGTACAGAATGTCGAATGCGTTCTTGAGGTGCTGAGTGAAGTCCGCCGCCGAGCTCCATCCTTGGGGCGAGTGGTATTTGAGATCGTTGCAGTCGTAACTTTGATGCAGATATTAGCTTCTTCTCTTAGTGTTTGGTTCAAAAAATCATACCTATACGGGATCATGAGCATGCCCTTGGGTGTCGCCGACTCCTTCTCAGCCGGCACATCCACCCAGTACGGCAAATCGTCGGCATACGAGTCGGCCTCCCACAGGAGAGGTGTCTCCAGCTCCTCATGGACTTCGTGGATCAAGGCGCGAGAGTACGGGGATAATCTGCCACAGTACCAT
This sequence comes from Aspergillus karnatakaensis, assembly GCF_047715665.1. NCBI lineage: Eukaryota > Fungi > Ascomycota > Eurotiomycetes > Eurotiales > Aspergillaceae > Aspergillus > Aspergillus karnatakaensis. Next base: position 50,475 of record NW_027395773.1, read on the forward strand.
CCAACCGGATACTCCCCAGTAAGAGTCTTGAGGCATTCCATCTGGCGCTGTATATACAACTTTTCGTTCTCGGCGCCTACCGAGTGGTAGTCGATCCACCTGCCATCGAGTGAGAAGACTAATTCAAGGAGAATTGAGATTAACTAACCGATATCCATGAGAAGCGATCTCATGACCCCCTGCAATGCAAGCCCGAGCGACCTCTGGATTCTTCTCCAAGGCCATACCGACCGCATACACGGTGACCGGGAGATTTTGAGCCTCAAACAGATCGAGCAATCTCCAAACCCCGCGCCGAGAGCCGTAGTCATAATCACTTTCCGAATTGGCGGCGCGCTCGCCCATGCGCGGGGCGATATTGGACTGCTCCCAGAGGTGATTCTCCGACTGTGCATCCCCGTTTAAAGGCGTGCGCTCGGCGCCCTCCTCGTAATTGATCACAAACGAGAGGGCGATCTTGGCTCCCTTGGGCCACGCAGGATTCGGCGCATGACGGCCGAATCCAACATGATCGCGCGGGAAATCATACTTGGTGCCCCTCAACGGGTCGATGTTTAGCGACTGCTTGGAGGTCATGGTGGTGACGCTTGAGAGGTGGTAAAGGGAAAGGTCAGGTTGCTCGTTATCAACCGGCCTAGCGACTGTCTCCAACTGCTGCACTGCTCGGTAAGCTCGGCTACTCGAAGCGAACGCGTTCCCTTGTCGGCTAATGAATCGCGCTGGAGGGTCGTATTCTCCAGTCTGACTGGCAATCTGGGGTGAATCGCTCTGCAACATGCTTATATATTTTTACAAGACGGTGGAAGATCAGGACACTTCACCAGACGTCCTTTCTTCTCCTACATCAACACCAACCAAACGAAACAAAATGGCACCCATAGCAGTCAGCCCGGAGCCCGAATACGTCGAATTCTCCCATGACGGATCCTGGGGCCACAAGCGCGAGGTCCTCAAGGGCGACCGGGCGAAACCGACCTTTGAGCAGATCCCCGTCATCGACATGAGCGGCAGCTTCAGCAGCGACCTCGAGACTCGCCTGCAAGTTGCCAAGGAAATTGCCCATGCCTGTGAGCATGTTGGGTTCTTCTATGTCAAGAATCATGGCATTCCAGAGGAGCTGATGCAAGAGACTATCGGCGTGGCCCAGCGCTTTTTCGAGAAGTGCACCGACGAGAAAATGCGTTACCACATCTACAACAGTAAAGACCTGCGAGGGTATGAGCCAGTCCATGGGGCCCAGGTTGACCCCAACAAGCCGCTTGGAGGTAGGTTTCCTGACCAACAGTAGATACCAAACCGAGACTGACAGGTCCGTGTAGATCGCAAGGAGTCATTCCTGCACAACTATGAACCAGAGTGCGATCCAACACCCCCCGTCCTGACAGCAGAGCAGCGCGCAATGTTCCATCAAAACCAGTGGCCGGAGGACGATCCCGAGTTCAAGGCCGCTTGCTTCAAGTACGACAGCCGGATGCTTGTTTTGCTGCGCAAGATGATGCAAATGTTCGCCCTGGGCCTTGGGCTCGATGAGGGCCACTTTGACGCAAAGGTCACCCACCCTCTCACCTCCTGCAAGATGATTCATTATCCCCCACAAGAGCCGTCGAGCAAGGACGAGACTGGAATTGGGGCGCACACGGATTTTGTTTGTAGGTGAAACCCATTGTATCCTCCCGAAGTGCCTGGCTGACTGCTGCAGGCTTCACAATGCTCTTACAAGACCAGGTTGGCGGATTGGAGGTTCTCAATGCAAACGGCCACTGGATCCCTGCGCAGCCCATTCCGGGAACTTTCGTGGTCAACGTCGGCGATTTCCTCATGCGTCTTACCAACAATCGCTTCCTGTCGACAGTCCACCGTGTGCCCAACGTCTCTGGCAAAGAGCGCTACTCCATTCCGTGGTTCTGTTCGTTTAATCTAGACGCCCTCGTCGAGGTACGCAGTACCCATGATTGACCTATGAGACGTGTAGTACGCTAAATCCATACCAGGTTCTTCCTAATTACACATCAACGGAGCAAACTGCGGCCTATGAGCCCGTCACTGTTGCTGAAGTAAGTATCCGGTATTCTCCTTATCCCCGTAAGCCGTCTAACAATAATGGGACAGTACTATCAACGCCGCTTCAAGATTCAGATTGAGCAAGCTGCGGAGCGGAAGAAGACGGTCAAGTCAACCTGAGATATCTACATTACAACAAATCTATCTTTTTGTCCTTGTGAAGATATGGAAGCATTCTAGTCAAAGCTGGTCTTATGTTCTTTCCTCCGAAGCAGCATTGGCTACTTTCGTATTTGGGCCTGGGATGCATCGCCACCATCCTCCTCTTCACTCATATCTCCCGTGTGCTGAATGGCTGAAATAATACAGAGAATTTCGGACATTTGCTTTAGCCCTTCGCTGCTGCAGGACAAAGTGTCATCTTCCAGCAGCCTGCCCTTATAGAGGAGTCTGACGCGCCGAGGCTCACTACAATGTAGGACTTCAGCGGCGCGGTGCCTTATCTGACCAATACTGACGCTGCCAGCACTAAGGGAGTATGGCGGAAACTGCAGCTCGTAGATTATTTTGCGGTTATTGAGGAGGAGCTTATCTGGCTCGATCTCCAGACTTTCCGGCCCCTTGCCAGCACTGGACTCATCGGTCTTGTTGCTCGCGGCGAATGTAGGCAGGCGACTCCATAGATTACTCCAACTAGAAGAAGACGGAAGCTGTACGCCGGAAAGCCGACTATCGGTGGTTGTCGACGGCTGTATATCGTTGCTTCCTTTTTCCTCGTGCTCACTGGACACATATCCCGACGTGTTTATATCTCTGTCGGTGGCAGGTAGTATCCATCTAGAGGCATCCGGTCCGGTCGAGAGGCGGTTGCCTTCGTGGCTCATTCTGCTTTGCTCACGTAGATTCCCCCTCAAAGATTCCAACATTGCTTTGCTCGATGGATGATCTCGACTGGGAAGTCGAGCATCGTGAGCATCATCACTTGCAGGGTCGTCCACGGAATCGAGTTCGTCGCCACTAAGAAGCCTGCTTAGCCCTGCCGAAGGCGCTTCGAGGTTGCCTAGGTCGCGATCTTCGGGGTCTTCCAGACGGGGAACGGCGAATAGCGCAAGCTCCTCGAGGTGTCTTGAGAAATGATGCCTGAGCTGGCTGTGGCAGGTCCCTGTCTTACACAGGGGACAGATTATCGGGTTACCGGTGCCGAGGAGGTCTCCATGATGGAGCTCTAGGTGGACATACCAAGCTCGCTGTTGCGAGTAGAGCCTGTTTGGTGTTGGGCAGTGGTCAAACGGGCACATGTATGGTAAGAGGTCCTGAAACACGTGTCGAGCCCAGCCCTTGTGATCTCGGACCTTGATAATGAAATAGCAGTAGGGGCACTCGAATGGAACGCCAAATGTTAATCTTTCGGGAATAGGGATTGCCAAACGTTCAGTACTGTTGAACAGGGTCGGTGCGTACGATGTGTGCGAGAGCCCAGCATCCGATCGGTCGTCTGGTACATGAAGAGCATCGCCTTTGAACTCTGTGGCAACAGTTGCTGACATCTCAGTCCGAGCGTGTTCAGACTCGCCGCTACTGTTAGATAGGCCATGCGCCAACTTTTCGTGATGTCGCTGGCGGTATTGGAAGCCTGCTCGTCGACGCGAAATCGCGGCTCCCAATCGCTCAACCAGACTCGCCTCAGCTCTCGGAAACTTGTTCGCGACATGCTGTCGGTCGAAGAACTCATAGGCAACGGCATCCTCTTTTCGTGTTCCTATTATGCGGTCATGATGAACGGGGCGACGGATCGCCATGGACATCTGGTATAAACAGGTAATTGTTTCGACAAGGCCTTTGTAAATCTGCTGAATCTCGGAATCACCTTGAGAGCCATCGTCAGTCGTACTATCTTCCTCGGCCTCCTCCTCCTCCTCCTCCTCCTTTTCGCCGCCCATTCCAGGCTCTCGTCGTGGCGAATGAGCTAGAACATCCTCGAGGTCATCAAACCAGCGCGCAAGATTCCGCAGCAGTTGAATGGTCTGCTCCCGAATGTGCGACGCATCACGTAACCGGTAGTCGAGAGAAGATTGATCCTTCTGGTGAGCACCTATATTCGCCGCCCATACGCGTAGACGTCCAAGCTCGTCTTGCCAGAGACTGAGAGGGACGTCGGATGCGTGAGAGCGCAGGCTATCCGAGTCCAGAATCCGGTTGAACTGACAAAGACAGGCTGAAAGCGCGGAGGTGATGGTCTGCTCCATGCTAGAACGGGAGATGAAGAGAACAGAACAGCAACAGAACCAGCGGTGGATGGCCACGTCCAATGCCATTTGCTTTCTGACTGAGTGCGGGGTAATTAATGATGTGCTGTCAGCTTCGAGCCTCGTTGTTGCTAACAGGGAGGGTTCTCTTCTCCCTCCCTATCGACAGAATGTCTGGCTTCGAGGTTACAGGCCTTGTTCTCGCTGCTCTGCCCCTCCTCGCCAACAAAATAGACAACTATGTCCAGGGTCTTGAGACATTGAAGTCTTTCCGAACCCGAAAATACCGCCGGGAGCTGCAGCGCTATCTCGACCGAATCCGGACCCAGCGGGCGCTTTTTCTCAACACCCTCGAACAGACCTTGGAAGACGCCGTTGACGATGAGGATACAATCCTCGACCTCATCAGTCACCCATCTGGGCATTTGTGGAACGCTGGAACGATTCAGAGCAGCATGCGCAGGGCGGTTGGTCGAGACTACGACGTCTTCCATTCAAACATGACTGAGCTGTCCTTACTACTGAACACTCTGTGCATGAGCCTTAACTTGCACCCAGAATCCCCTATCGAGGTATCTATCAGCATATTCATGTTGCTGCATGGCTAACCTTTTGCAGGTCTCGTGGAACAGCGTCTCAGTCGCCGAGCGAGAAGCCAGGAAGCTGAAAACGATCCTCTCCAAATCTCTCTAGAACGACATGCTAGACAGAATAGAGAGCATAAACAATCTCTTTCAGACACTCGCCGAGCACGCACACCGCCGCGAAGAGTCTCGGTCCAATCGTAAACCTTCCAAGAAGCCTCTTCTTCGATACCAAACCCTCCGCGACAGTGCAGGTAGTCTATATAACGCCTTCATTCGCGGGAGGTGCTAGACATGTATTTGCAGGGACTCTCACCGTGTATATTTCCGACTGGCCACGAGTTCCACGGGTGTTGTGGCCGATAGCAAGCCACCCGAGCCGGCAAGATTCAGGATCGCAGTTGGGACACATGAGCAGTCCTCCTGGACCTTGAAGGAACTTGAGGCAGAGTCTCTGAACTTAGAGGCAGTAGGAAGCGCATCACTCAACTACGAAACACCTTTGCCAACTGTCGATCGTGGTCCTGCCCTGGGCTTGAGAGACCAGCGGAAACAGGTCAAATTTGCAGTCATGGCCACAGCACTGGGTACTATACACTCTGCACCACCGGCCCTCACTCGTAACATTCCACCCATCCTTGACATTTGTGCCATGATCTCAGCTTCCCAAGTCAGGCAGCAGCCTACAACCGCATTGGGGTTTCTTGTTGACGAGGCGAACCTCAACTACGAGCACCGGATCTATCTCACCAAGGATACATTGTCAGGCCACGAGCTCAAGTCACTCAGAGGCCTCTTAGCAACTTCGGATCCCCTCCGCCAACTGCGCAATCAGCGATCGTTCTTGACGCGACGGGACCGACTGTACCTTGCTGCCAATCTCGCCTGCAACGTCTTCCAATTGCACGGTAGCTGGCTCAAGGCCGACTGGAAAACAGAAGACATTTACGTGACCGACGACGCAAATGACGAAAGACCCGTTCTGGACTCGCTTGCCCTCTCGCTGCCCCTCTCTGACATTCCAGTGGATCCAGAAAAGAACCCCCACGCGGATGAACAAAGCTGCCTGATCCGCAACCCCATCCTCTTCCCTCTGGGCCTCGCCCTCGTCGAGCTATCCCTCTCTCAAACATTGAGCGATCTACGTATCGCGGCTGATCATGACCCCGTTGATGCCATCGCAGACCTCAAGACAGCTGCGGAAAGTCTCCCCATCGTTCAAAGTGAAAGCGGGATAACATATACGAAGGTCGTGAAGAAGTGCCTGTTCGGGCTGGACGCAGATAACCCGGAGATTGACAGCATTGACTTTCAGGAGGACATGTATTATTCAGTTATAAAGCCTTTACTTGATGACCTGACGGCGTTTGATGGGTGCTGACTGCGTCGTCTTCTTCTTCTTCTTCTTCTTCTTCTTCTTCTTCTTCTTCTTCTTCTTCTTCTTCTTCTTCTTCTTCTTCTCTGTAGGAGGGGGGTCTCGCCCCCGGCCTCTACACACCATTTCTACTTTCGCTCATATGCTTGGTCCTCAGCGGGTATATACCCCAGTGCTTGTCCCCCATCGAAAATGATATAGAGGCTGAACACTATGTTCCCCTGGGAGCGTGAAGGATTCCTCATTATATACTGTTGTCTTGACGTATTTGCTACACACGCAATAAGGCGCAGTTTATCCAGGTCAAACCAAGTGCAGCGCTTATCCATCGTCGATTGGAGTGGGTTCTTATCATTCTGGGTAGACTTGTCGTTTCTATGGGGCCTTCGCCTGGTTCATGTTTCCATTCTCATTATACTCGACTGTGACCTATATATATCATGATCTGGGACAGAAAAAGCAAACCGAGTGAACATTGACCAACACCACCAATCCTACGGGAGCTACCTACCGTAGCTAGATGAGAACTAAGAAGATTCTCATGCTGCAGCAAACTGCCGCCGTCTTTTGCACGACGCTGTGATGTGCCTTGAATCGTTCTTGATGTCCACCACGACTGTGCGCGGAATTGGGGCGCTATTCATTTCATGACTTCTGTAGCCCGTTCGCACATTGGAACTGGCAGACTTCCAATTGTTTCGGGACCGAGTGCATCTCGAATTTCGTGTATTGGCCTCGCGCTCTCGGGCGCGTCGCGAGTGCTCAAAGATCTCGTCGATGAGCTCGTTGCTCACCCATTTGGTTATGAGAATGTGTTCCTTGTCTTCCTGGTGCATGTTAGACAGAGTAGAGACAAACAGAAAGGACATAGTCGGTCAAACTTCACTTCTGGGGGAGGTGGAAGGCGTCGAGGGTGATTCTAGCGGACGTTGCGCCGCGAATCCTCTGAAGATAGCGTGTTCATTGGGGTTGACTGCGCACAAGATGATTATTGCGCCATATTCCGCTCTGGTGCGCATGAGGCCGGCAGCATCGCTGTCTCGGGGTTTATCGTGGCTCGCATGGTCGAGTCGGTCATCAAGGGTCAATCTGATTGCAAAGAAATGCCTGATTCTTGACATTGCCGGAGTGTATGCTACCGACACGACTGCTCTGGTGAGTTGTGCCGTATCTGGATAACAAGCAATTCTTGAATAACCCCTTTGAAGCAACTCGAAGCCCAAAATCGACCAAGCAAGAACCTCCTTCTCGACATCAACCTCCGCGAAGAGCTCAAGACCACCGTCGACCACATCAGTCAACAGCTCTAGATCACGAATAGCAGCTCAGACGAAGACTAGCGTTTCAGCGACCGTGGCAACATCTACTTTGACCGCCTCTTCCCCTGGCGCCCATCCTCCACACCCAGCTCGAAGACCGCGGACTCCGGGTCGACAGTTCCAACCAACTCCCCAGCACGCGTACTTCTCCAAGAAATCGACGCCGACCTGCAAGAACTAAAAGGAATTTTCAGGGAAATAATAACGCGGTTCAAAGTCATGCAACGCCGAATCGCGTAGCGAGTCGATGTCATCCAAGAAGACCACAGCAAAGCGATCCTGGTCTTCACTATCGTCTCGGTTGTTTTACTTCCTCATCTCCTTCATCTCCAGCTATTTGGGCATGAATACTGTGAATATACGTGATACGGGGCTCAATCAGGCCGTGTTTTGGCAGGTTGCGCTCCCAGTCACGGTTGTTGTTGTTGCGCTTGTTCTTGTTGGATCTCTAGAGGGGTTCTATTATAGATGCATGTCATAAATACGGCTTATGAAAGATGGAGCAGGAACTGAATGAACATATTACATCTACTTGGGTCGAACAGTCGGCTTTGTGCGTTCTTACAAGTTAGACGAACCAGGTTCGAGTAGAAGATGATGCAGGAACATGCCGCTCGAGCTCAGCAATTAAGAGCGGTGTATATGGTTTCTGTCGGGAGTATGCAGGGGGTATATAAAGGTAGACTCCCCAGGGTCTCCCTTTGCTCATTCACCAAGCTACCAGGAGGCACAAACCATGGCGGAGAACGGGACCGACTACGTCCTGACACGAGACATCGTTGACAACAGCAGGTCTGTCACGGGAAGATAATTGAACTATTTATGGCGAGCACCTCTAAAACGTGTGCTAGGCTCAATCTTCAACATTACCTCTGGATCGAAATATTTGGCTACCATATCAATCCCGCGGTGGGCGTTGAGGACCTAGCGAGCCCGCGCATTGCAGACGTTGGGACCGGCACAGCGTGAGTTGAGCAGCACTTCTACATCAGGTCTGCTGACAACATACGCTCCAGGGTATGGCTTACGGATCTGGCCAGGCGACCTCCTAGCACGGCCGCTTTGGACAGCCTGGATGTCTCGTTTGATGCGGTACCACCTGTACAGTCACTGCCATCTAACGTCACCCTCCACCACTACGACATCTACTCCCAGACTCCAGCCGAACTGCGCGGGGTATACGACATTGTGCATGTCAGAAACATGACCTTCGTCGTCAAGGACGACCAGGCGGAAAGTGCGATTCGCAACGTCATGCAGCTGCTAAGTGAGTAATGACTCTCTTCTACGGTCTTGGGCCTCGACAACCTCGCTTTCGTTTTCGCTGTACTCGGCTGCATTCTCCGTGTAATGACATCTACATATCCTAACCCTCCTCAACTAACAGAACCGGGCGGATACCTGCAATGGGCAGAAACAGACGTCAGCTCATTCCGCATCGAGCGAACAACCCCTGGCCCAGACAGCATCACCAACAATCCTTTGGATGTGAGCGGCCTAACCGAGCTAATGACCCTCACCGCCAGTATGGACTCCAGAATGCGGCCAACATGGGTGCCGACAATGCCCAAGCTCTTCGAGCGGTGCGGCCTAACTGAGTTCCAGGCGGACGTCAAGGACGCACCACCCTACATGGCCCTGGCCAAGCACGAATGTAATCTCGTCACACAGGAGCTAATAGCGCGCAAGACTCGCAATATGGCGGTTGCGGAGAGGTTGACGCAGATCTTGCCGCAAGTGATACAGGAGACTCGGGCTGGCGCCTTTCGGGCCTTTACGCGGTGGACGGTTGTGGGGAAGAAGGCTGCGTGATTGGTCTGTTGCTGCTCGAGGGCTGGACCGCTTGTTGGACTGTCTTTGTTTTCTTTGTGGTAGCGGAGATTTTGATGTAACTCGTAACGAGAGAGGCAACCGGTTCTTTGCTTTCACCGGTACGCGTTGGTTGGGCGACCGAGGTTAATTATTTGGCAGCGGTCTATCAATGGAAATGGATGTGAGAATGCTGTGGTAAGTTACGACTCCCTGATGAGGTAGATTCACTGGATGTTCTCTTTGGCGATGCCCTGGCCTGGCGAATTGATACTGCGAGGAGTCCGGCGCGAGCCCTTACCATGCTTATCCGAGCGCAGTCTATGTGGAACAGCTATTTCTTTGGAACTCTGTCATCAGGACCATCAAGATCGGAGCCAGAACAGGCGGTATCACTAGGGGCAATCTTAGAGCTTTTGCCAATCGGAAGGCATGATGTACTCCTAATACAACTGCACTAATATTTCACCTACCTATCCCACGCGTGTCCGGGGGAAGGCTAGCTATGAAAGCAATATCATCAAGTATCTCACCTGTAATATTTCCCTGAATTCAAGAAGTCAGAGGTACGATATGACAATATCATTATAGCATCAGAGATGCTCGATGGGAGCCTAGCCATCAATAGTGCGTTGCTAAATTACCAAAGGCCACTTGAATAAGGTGGCAAACTGCTTGTCTTGGAGGCAACAATGCCTGAGACAGTATGTCTTTAGGAGTATAGAGCTCGATCCGAGTATAGTCCTCGTCTCACCAGGTAATCAGGAGGATCACAACCCAAGAAAATCTCGCTTTCCAAGCATCGAGAGCGATGTCCCATGGCAGGAGATTGAGCGGTACTGGTACAGCAGTATCGGCCTGTCTACAGCTGAACGTGAAGACACCGGGAGAACGAATAGGATGCCAGATGTTATTTGTGTATTTGCTCCTGAAAGCGAACCTCAGTCGGATCTTGCCGGTACTCTGTCATGGCAATTATCCTCGTCGATGCTTAGTCTAGACAGGGCCGATGCAGCTGCAGCCGATCTGGGTAGGTCAACTACTCCGGTGTGCCTTCTCGGTTCCCGGGGCACCATACTGAACAAAATATCAGGGGGGGGTATCGCATGCTACAGTCGACACGAAACACGCTTCAGGTCAGGCAGTCTGCCGCCGGTGGGCCTTCCGACATACTACACTGTAGCAAACGGCGTCGTGTCCATTCCATTGAGAAATCCTAGACAAGGCGAGGGTTACAGTCTCGTAGAGAAGCCGATCTTGGTCTCTCTTTGGAGACAAGAGCGTCTCTTTGTAAACGTGCTCTACTATCTCACCCGGATCACAAACCGATCAAGGGCCCACAACAGCTGCTATAAGCCTCGCCGCCCTCCCTATATCTGCTGCTGCAACGGGCAAACCTGAAGAAGCCGTCTCCCTCGTCGTCCGATAGACGTGTGCGAAAGTCGCCCGTGTGCTAGGTATATCGGCGGCGCCCATCGATCCGGAGAAACCGATCCTCACTTACGGGATCGAGTCGCATGTTGCTGTTCATCTAAAAACACAGTTTAAGCGCGAGGTCGGAACACACCTTACGGTTCGTAATCCTCGAAGGAATGTCCCCTTGCGGGACCTTTTTGCGAGTGCCGTGGGGGGTAGTGGGTTAGTAGGGGGGTATAAGACTCTTCAGGACATCTACTGTGACTTCCTACTACGAACATGACACCAGGGCCCGTGCTGCTCCTGATCCATGCCGGTGGGCTCCATCGGCGTTAGCACAATCGGCGTTAGCAGAGTATTTCTTCCCTACACCTAGATTGCGTGGTTGACGCCATCGGTATATATTTGTGAGATATGGCCAACTGGTCAAAGAGAGCAATTTCGGCTTGCAATTCTTGTGTGCTCGGTAATTCGCAAATTTCCGTTGGTAGATCTCGGTGCGCATCCCTTTTGCCTTCCAAGGTACCTTCCTCTCTAGGCCTAAGTTCTTAGCGAAACTATACATGTCGTGCTTCCTGCAGATTTTTGCGATGACTGTTGCAAGCTACTTGACAGTCCATTGGGTGGTTATGCTCCAGTGGCGCTTGTCTGGCTTATCTCTCCGCCTCAGTGCAGTGGTTATGATCATAAGTACCGACAATCACGACTTCTTTTGCGCACTGAGAGTTGACTAGACTAGGGTCTTGGTTGCTTGACCAAGTTGCGGGGTTTGCTCTAGCACGCCATCTTCGAGACAGTCCTTGCCTTGCTCGGAGTACAGCTCCATCTTGTATGCCTCTGTTCATCCATGCAACTCCGTCTACACTGCGTCGTAAAGCATAGATCCAATGCTATTGCTTGCGCAGATTTACTGAGCAACGTCGTGAACTCGAATTGACTAGCGACAGTCATGGTGAACGTCGTGCCTGCGAGGCAAGGCCAAGAATTAGCTTGGGTGACGCCTTTTCACTGCTGCTCGTCGCCATGACCCAAAGGAGACTTGGCAGGCGCCAGTCCGGCCTCCTGGGAGGACTCCGTAGATAGGTTGTGATATAAGTAGCCTGCTCGCCATTCATGTTATCCTACCCGCCGTGAGATTCAAACAGGCCCTAGAAAGTCAACCACCATGTCTGCTAAGGAGCCTACGGTGACTGCGTCACCGACCGAGTCCTCGGCATCGTCCGACCGTGACAGCGTCAGGTCCAAGAAGGATGTGTCTGGTGCACCTCCGCTGGCGCCACCCCTGGCTAACCCGGAGGGTGATCGCATGGAATCAGCCCTTGGACATGCCATCTTGCGGCTTCTTCGCATTCGCAAGAAATCCCCAGAGAACCAGTACGATTTGGATGCGGTGCGCAGTTCACTCTATGCGACTATAGGTTTACAGATCGCTGATTTGTCACAGGTCGCTACCCAGCCTAGTATCTGGGACTCGGACAAGCTGGAGGAGTACAAGGCTTTGTATATCCACCCCAAGTGGGAGAATTGGAGCGCTTTTGATCCCAGTTTTCGATGGACATGGCGCGAAGAAAGGGCAGTACGCCGCAAGGTTGACTGGAAGATCATGGTCAGTATTTCATCCTTGTGAGCTAGCAACGGCCAGGCACTTACAATCTCTAGATCTGGGTCTGTGTCATGTTTGCTGCGCTCAACATTGACCGAGGCAACATTTCCAACGCCACCTCCGACAATATGCTTGATGACCTTGGTCTGACGCAGGCGGACTATGTGAGTTGCGCCACACACAGTAGTAGATACGGGGATAGAGAAGCTGATGTCTGCAGAACCTGGGTCAAACCCTTGCCCGGATTGGCTTCCTGGCTGCTGAGCTTCCCTCTCAAATCATCTCCAAGCGGTCAGTCATTGTTGACTCAGATCCCATGGCCCCTCCTGACCTTGATAGTATCGGACCCGATCTGTGGATTCCTATCCAGATCTGCCTCTTCAGCGCTATATCCGGCTTCCAATTCTTCCTCAAAGGCCGAGGCTCGTTCCTGGCCTGTCGATATCTCATGTACGTCCTGTATCGACCTTTCTATATTCCATGCTGACCTCTCAGTGCAACCTTCCAGGGCGGTTTCATTCCGTAAGGATTATTTGTCACCCCCAGTTTTGTCTCTTTCCTAACCCTCGCCAGGGACACGATCCTGTATCTCAGTTACTTCTACACCGGCCCAGCGGTATGTCCTCTTGGTCACCGCTCTTGAACCTTGCGTACTGACCTTCGCAGCTTCCCATCCGACTGGCGTGGTTCTGGGGCTCGTCTCAGCTGGTTGACATCGCAACTGGCTTTGCTGCTGTTGGTCTTTTGTCGATGCGCGGTATCGGAGGATATGCCGGCTGGCGGTGGTTGTTTCTTATTGAGTAAGTGATCTTTGTCTTTCCGATCCAAATCTCTGGCTAACCGTCCTCGCAGGGGTATCTTCACATGTAAGTAGGTAGCTACCATAAGCTGGATCCATTGCTGACATGACCATAGTTGTCATTGGCATTGCATCGTTCTGGCTTATGCCTCAGTGTCCAACGCGGACCAAGAGCTGGTGGAACCCAAAGGGATACTTTACCCCCAAGGAGGAGAAAATCATTGTCAACTCAGGTGAGCCTCCTTGCTCGACAGGTAACAGCTCCATCAATGTCTAACATGGCTTCAGTAATCCGCGACGACCCCGGCAAGGGAGGAATGTACAACCGTCAAGGCCTCACCGTCAAACAGATCTGGAAGTGCGCCAAAGACTACGACATGTGGCCCATCTACATCTTGGGCTTGCTCTTCGGTCTCCCCAACTACCCCATCGGCCAGTATCTTTCTCTCTCCTTCCGTGGCCTCGGCTTCAATGTCATTGAGACCAACCTGCTTTCGATTCCGAACATCGTCATTGGTTGTTTCACCATGTTCGCCATCACTGCCGTCAGCGAGCTTGTTCACAATCGAAGTTTTGTCGCAATGGCGGAGGATGCCTGGTTGCTGCCGTGTTATATTGCTTTGATTTCCACCCCGGACCCGATTTCCCCGTGGGCGTATTTTGCCATTGCCACGGTCCTGCTATCAAACCCTTAGTACGTTTCGCGAGTATTTTGCTGTTTGCCTCCCGCTGATCGGTGCAAGTACACATCCCATCCAAGTCGCCTGGACAAGCAGAAACGCCGGGTCGGTCCAGAACAGAACAGTGTCCGCGGCGTAGGTGATCTCTGAACCATGAAAGGTCCAACTTGAATCTAACCGTCCGCAGTCTGTACAACATGTGGGTGCAAGTCAGTGGAATTATCGGCGCAAACAGTAAGCAGTGGACCCCGCAGGCCGGAACAACCCCTAACCAGATCAGTATACCAACCGGGTGACGCCCCTCGATACCACAAAGCAAACAGGGGCCTGCTGGTGGTTTGCATTTGGATGTGTGTAAGTACATTAGCTCTCGGTCTCCTTTTCTGATCGATGAAGACTGACGGTCGGTCAGGTGGTCCAATACCCAGGGACGTACTTCTACTACAAATGGCGCAACAGCACCAAGGCGAAGAAGTGGGATGCCATGACCCCTGAGGAGCAGCACCACTACCGACAGACGACCACCGACGAGGGCAATAAGCGGTAAGCTGCTTCAAGTCAACTCTGATGATGCCATACTAAATAGCCTCGGCAGTCTCGATTTCCGCTTCGCTACCTAGGTAGGCTCTCTCAAGCGCAGCGCTCTGTCTGCAGCGCATGTAAACGATGCTGAGAGGCAGACTGGAATATGATCGTAGGTCCAAGTCCAGTGGGTTGATTGGTGAAGGGGAATCCATCTCTTAGCGCCCGGGAGTTGGGACGGACTCGGCGCTTCGAGATTGAATCAGTCAACAACTAATACCTCCTGTTGGATGATCTGCATATTCTGTCGCACCATGAGGCCTGCCAGCCTGGTGGCAAACAAGGACCTCTGAATTCCCTCTTGTGGTTAGCGTTGCTGCTTCTAGGTCAGCCGCCTGATACACTATATTATTATCACCACCTGCCAGTGCCTCCAAGTACTAAGAGCTAGTTCATGGAACCGGTGGAACCTGCAGCACTATAAGGTGGGCAAAGTTCTTAATTAAGTGCAACCTCTTATATAAAGGAAGCATTCGGACGCGAGATTATAGAGGTGCCGGCAGTTCAGGGAGAGGAGTACATTTATACGGTATCGCGCAACCGGGACGGGATGAAATCAAACCCACGTAGTAGAGCCTTCATCGAATGTGGCTGTCCTTGCGTGGCATGGGCACGGCCCTCAACCGGGTAGCAAGAAATTCAGCGCGGCGGGTTTGGTGTCTTACCAAACTTCAAGGACTAGCGTTGTCTAGAGCTTCCGTTGCCTATAAAAGGGCTGACGAATCCCCAAGGAATGGAGCTCAAAAGATCACTCACTTCCCAGCCGAGTTCAGCCCAAAACCCGTCCCTATTCACTCACCACTACGCGTTCTTATCCCCCGTTCCTCCGTTCCCTCCATTTTTCTGAACCCCACCATTCACTGCCCTAGGTCAGCATAATGTTCAGCTTCCATGTTGATAGCTTCAGACCTTGGAAAGGCCCCGCCCCCACCAATACAAGCACATCCACCTCCCAGAGCCCCAAAAGATCCCCTGTCCCCGCTGCTGTCAATACTATTCCTGCAACCGATTCAAGGCCCTTCAGTCACTGCCGCGAGAAAGGCTTGCCAATTCCCCCAAATCAACCAAGCAAACATCCACTTCCCGCTCGTCCACCAGCTGAAGTGTGTGCCCATGCCAACATGCGCTCTAGCACCATACCTTATTCTCATTTTCAACGTCTCTCGAGTCCTCAACCTGCTTTCAAGGTTGAGGATACGGTTCAGCCTACCTCCACAGAGCTTCACGTCTCATCTCCGACATCTCTCCATCCCTCGGCTGCTACAGATCGCTCGAAAGGGGATAGCGAATCCCAGCCCGAAATTCGAGCAGACATACTCTTCCGAGATGGCATCCTTGCAGGTGACACGCACAATGGCTGCATGGGTGTTTACGATAAGGGCTCTAAAACCCTCGACGCACCGAACACTTTGTGAGTTGACTTAGAAGAAACCATGTTCGATGAAGATTTCATGGAGACCAGTCAGCCACGTCAGACTACCAACGGTACTTATCTGTTCACTATGGATGAGTTACAAGCCGATTCGCCTTATGTCGACGCTTCGCTGGATTCACCACCCCTACGTGATCATAAACAGGATTTCGGCGAATCACCTCTTAACGGTTATGACACGAACTGTCTGGCTGGATCTTTTCGGAATCAAAGCACGCATCAGCATCCCACTCCACATGACTGAGAGATTAGC
Organism: Aspergillus karnatakaensis; assembly: GCF_047715665.1. Taxonomy (NCBI): domain Eukaryota; kingdom Fungi; phylum Ascomycota; class Eurotiomycetes; order Eurotiales; family Aspergillaceae; genus Aspergillus; species Aspergillus karnatakaensis. The sequence continues at coordinate 66,574 of NW_027395773.1, forward strand.
GCGAGACGAATAGATCCAAAATCCGAATACGGGCAGCTAATGAAACGAAAAACGTAGCTCAACTTAAATTCTTTGAATCCAGCACACCGGGGAAATCGAAAGACCAACGAACTCCGTGGAAGGCTTCTATTGACTGTTCGCTGCCGAAGGCGGAAACTGTTCGCACACGCAAATTGATATATATGCATACATATATACAAACAATACTTAAAGACACGCATGAAGGACAGGACGATTTCGGCAAAAAAGGAATCACAACCGCCCAATTTCCAAAGGGCAGTACGCCTTATCCCCATCCTCAAAATTCTCGATGATTTCAACGACGCTCGATCCTAGCCGATTAATGAATCCCGTCCAGACAGATGTAAAGGACTTGCCCGCTCCAATATTCAAATGGCCGGATGCCTCGATTGAACCCGCCACCCAGTGTTCGAATTGCCAGTACTCTGGATTGGCCTTTGCCAGTTGGGTCGAAATCAGATTGGCTTTGACCACACCAGCTGGAGACACGTAGGATTTACCAGCATTATGCCTATCAGAGGCGGTCTCCGCGACGAGATCGAACTTCATGTCCTGGAATAAACATGAATCGTCACCACCACCGAGGAGGCTTATACGCGTGTTGACAATTTTGACTTCTTTGCTGTTGTTGTTCTTGCCGGTGATTGTGACAGTGCTCGTCGTATTGGAGGCGACCGAAGTCGGACACAATGTATAGCCCAGTTTGGCCCCCGGAGGTGAGGCCCAGGTGGCTATCAGGGGTCGCGCTGTGTCCCTGATAAAGTCCCCGACGGGGTCTGGCGGTGTTTCTTTCTTGTATAGGTTGAAGAAAAATCCGACGAATGTGAGGACGATACCCAGAACCGCCAGTACTGCTCCGATAATAGGTATTGCAACAGCCATTGTCCCAGTGATAGCAAATAGCCCGACAGCGGCTCCAAGTTCGACGAGGTCCAAAATAACCGTAAGGAACTGCACCACCACTGACAGTGTGTTGATGACCTTTCCGACGTCTGTTAAATTATCCCAATCATGGACCAAACTGTACACATATTAGTGTTTATCAGCAATAAAATCAGGGGTCGAATTTACCTGAACGTCATTGCCACGCCCACACCGAGACCCAGGATAACGTTCAAACATTGCAGCCATTTGCCCTGCATGCTGAATCGTTTTGCATCTTCTTTGGCACCGGGTGGCACATCTCCTGGTGGTTCATTGATCTTCTCCGCCCATCGCTCGCCGTCTCCCTTGATCACCTCATCATGTGCTGGTAGACCACCGCCGTTCACCTTCTTTGAAACTCCTTGCTGTAGCCCATGTGGGCCATGAACTTCGTCCGCAACATTGGAAATTCTCTTTGGGTTGCTTTCTATAGCGTTCCCGAGAGACTTGTCGAGAACAAACTCGTCTAGCGCTATTTCAGTGGGCGTGCCGGTCTTTGACCTGACTCTGTTCCACGCATCATTGACTTGATCTAGGGCTGTGATCACAGTTCGAATGGTTTCCAGGATTACAACTGCACGCTGCGAGCCATTTAAATTGTCCCAGTCTTTAATGGCGCCTACAAGATTGAAGATCTGGTTGATGCTGTACGAAGCCTATTGCACGGTTAGTAAAGTGAATAGTTAGAAGGTGATTAGAGCTGACCATCGATATAACTGTCACCCCAAACATAAGCTTCGCTCCAGGTACTTTAGAGCCCACTTTATTCAGCACTTCGCCGAATGCCCTACCGAACCACTGGAAAAGGCGTGTGCCGCTAAAAGCTTTGGGGATAAGGGCGAGGCTTTTGCCAATCGCAGAGAGCCAGTTTGCTGATTCGAAAGCAATCACTGACTGCTTCTCCATGATATTCCTGGCACGATCTTTTGCATTTAGGGCACTATTGAGGTTATTTGCTTCTTCGAACTTTTTAAGGTCTTCCTCAAGACCTTTTCGGACCTCTCCCACGATAGAGTTATCATTCGATAGAACTCTGAAGATTAGCTCCTCCATTATTTTGTAAAGCCACTGTCTTTGCCAATCTTTAACCTCTTCGGTTATTTCTGGAATATTTGTCATATGACTGGAAGCGTAGCTGACCATCTTTTCGAACCATTTGTCGGGGAGGTTACTGTTAGGTGCTAGTGTGTTCAAGATGCAACACTCCTTATTGACAATATTTGCACGCTTCTAGACATTAGCATCAGTAACTACATGGAGTCGAGCGCCTACGCCTGAAATTCGATCACCCATAATGCTCTTGAGAATGGGTGGCTTGCATAGATGATCCAATAGCGTTTCCGCCCACTTTTGGGCTTCTGGTTGATACTTGTCCAAAGTACCTGAATAAAGCTTTCTCATCGCATGGATCGAAGCTAAGTTGTTCAGCTGCTGGAATTCTTTGGACCGCGAAAGACATGTCGCACCCTGCAATTTGATCGTCCAGTCAGATAAGTTGGTTTGGCCCTGTGAGAAATTAACTTACACTTCCTTCCCACCAGTACCAAATCTTTTTTCGTTCCTCTTCAGTGAATTTATCCTTGTGTTGTCGGATCTGCGTGATCGACCGCGATATAAACGCAGGGCCGTACTTGTTGCGAATGAACTCCTTTAATTTGGGATCCAGATTGTCCCTTAGCTCACTAGGGAGCTCCTCATCTGGCGGCTTATTTGCAGTGGTGAAGGTTTGTCTTTGGCTTGCGTCCATGTGCCACCAGACCATTTTTTGGACAAGATCCTGTGTCGCACTGTGAACCTACCAAATGTTAGTATGATATATAGAGGAAGGAATGCGGATACTCACAGTAGCTTCCGTATATCCGGACAACTCCTTCAGTTCTTGTAGTTCCCTGGCACTCATGGTTGTTAGCTGTTTTGTTACTGCTGGAGGTTGGAGGTCAGGATCCCTTTGGATAGGGACGCCTGGCTTCGCGAAGTCCAAGAATGCCTTGGATATCTTTGCACGCTGTGCTTTGAGATTGAAACCGTCGTCGGCGTAGTCGCCGACGAGAAGATGCCTAATCAAATTAGTTCGACACGGTAGAACAGGTGCTGGCCCATTGACTCACCGACTCCCTTTCATCCCGCGATATTGGGGATCATACTCGTACAGTGCGCCCGTCAATGACATTTCATCCCAACTCGTTTCAACATAAAGTGAATGGAAGAGTACGGGCAATCGGAAAGCAGATTGAAGTGTTTTACTGAAGGTGAGGCCAAATGTTTTGTAGTCTGGACCGCCGTCCGTGATGAACGGCAGCAACGCGGCATTGTTGAACTCCACGATTGTCCGCTGAACGACCTTGTCTTTATCATCAGGTGGCGAGTAATCCCATTCGTATGACGTATATAGCTTCCCGATCTTGGTCTTGGACACCTTGTTGATTTCTTGCTGAAGTTGGTCTAGGACTGGAATGGCCACCGCAGGGATCTCCACTCCATCGTCCATGGTTTCTGTCCCCAGAAATATGATGCCAAAATTGACCGGATCTCGTGGCTTCTCCAGCAAACTGCCTTTCTCCCAAATGGTTCTATCAACTTTCACTGCGTAGTCGTTGGCGAAGTTTATCCGTGGTGCTGATTTTTCATTCATAATTGAGCCCTTTTCTGCTTCACCTTGGTCCTCTGGAGAGGTTTCTCCAGCGGTATCATCAAGACCCCTTGAGTTTGGGTTTGAGACGGCTCTAAAAGGGACGATTTTATTTTTGAGGACTTTCTTGGGGTTCGGCTCATCAGCATAAAACAGGAGCCCATTGCCGCCACGTCCAGCGGAGTAGAGCCGTAACATGCCAAATTCATACTTTGCTTGACCCTCTGGCCCCGTGACTTTCCTAGTCCAACGAACTGTATTAGTTTGCTCATCCAAGGTGGCCCTCTTCTGAACTTCCCCATCCAACAACAGAAAGCCTTCCACAAGTGCCACTTTGGACAGTGTGCCCTGCTCTGACTTGAGTTTGAATGATCTCGTCACGTCGGTCAGGGAAGCGTCCCGCTGGAACTTGGGCTTCGGAACTCCCCTCAAAGGGTTATTGAGCGACGCAGGGCCTTTTTTATATTTCCGATCGCCATAAATCTCTGCATGAAGGCGCTCGGCGATAGAGCTAGCCCCAAATCGCTCGAATAGTGGCCGAAGATCCTCCAAGGCATAAAGAAGAGTCATTCGCTTTGCCGCAGGCAAGGCCTTCAGCAGACTTGCCACATAGTCCACGGTAATCTATATCGGTCAGTCTGACGTATCAGCCGGAATCGGGCGCCTTACTTCAGGGAAATTGAGTTGCACCAAGAAGCCATTAGAGTGATGCAGACGGACAGCATCATGGACGTGGAGTTCATATACCGTCCTTAGGACTGGTGTCGTCCGTTCAATAGATTTGATCTCAAGCCTTTCGTACTTAGCTTTATCATTGTTCCCTTTCAAACGGTAGACTATATGTCCCTCTAATAAACGACCAACCTTGAGCCACGGATTCTGATGCATGGCTGCTTCAGGGTCGACCGCGCGTAGCCCAGTTGTGGTATGGAAGACCTGCCAAGTCGGTGCAAAAGGGTCTCCATTATCTGCAATGAAATCAGCTAAATGTTTCGCTTACCAGATATATAGATACTCACTAAATCCCACTAAAGGCACGGTGGCCTGCTGAGGAAACATGCTGTCTGATACCTGCGCTGATTGGATCCGACCGTCTTCAGAAGCAAGAGACAGCACCTGATCCCCTGGGACCAGTTCCTCAACTGGAACAGATCGTCTGTCAACAAGGGCAATCTGAGTTCCAGCCACGATATGAGAGCCATTTGCGGTTTCCTTGCGCAAAACTCGCAGATGATCAGGAACACTTTCTTGGTCTTCGTAGCTAATGCCTAACAACTGTCAGTATTCCATCACATCAAAAGGCCATACGCGACAGCATACCGTCGGTAATCCAATAGCCCACGGCACGGCCATTGTTTATAGACAATTCTTTCTGGACAGTATCACGCCAACGTGGATACGCTGTGATATTCCATGAGTTCAACAGCAGCAAGTAAGACGACTTCCACGCATTTGCATCATCTTCAACAAGGTTCTTGAGGCTTTCTTGTGCATCCTTGACGTAGGGATCCTTCACTGACTTTCCTGAAAGAAGCTTCTCGTACAGCTTCGTGGTAACAGTGTAGGTCTCACGAGGCTGACGCGTATCCCCCAAGCCGGGCGAATACACAGCAGTTGCCAGTCGACCACAGAATTTGACGGTCTCATCCATGCGCTCTTTTCCATCAAGTTCCCACAATGTCTTCGACCAGATTCCCAGAATATCCAGACTAGGCGCAAACACAAATCCATCGTCCGAGGCAGGGATGTCTAAATCATCTAAAACACCCTGGTCAAGGAAGTCGGCAATAAAAAGCAGGGTCATGCTGTATATATGGTTGCCATTACGAGCGTCATCCCGAATGACGCCTTGTATAAAGGGCTTCTTCTTCAGTCGGTCTTTCATGAACGCCCCAAAGTCTTTATACGATCGCAGCTTGTTGAGAGCCTCGACGTTGGCTGCGGCCAGTTTGCGGGTGACATGTTCAGTGTAGCAGAGAGTCGCCACCCGGACAATCTGGTCATTCAAGACTTTGTTCGCGTTTTCCTAACATACTTGATAAGCGGTAGGCTCTTGGCAGGGGCTGGCGAGGGAGGTCTAGTTGATTTACCCACCTTATTGACTCGATTCGCGAACTGGGTCTTTTCCAGAGCGCTCGGAATAGTACCGTCAATCAAACGGCAGAGAGGGAAAGTAACACTCTGGTCGTTCAGATATGGCCTTGCGGGATTTGGATCATCATCGGGCCAGGGAGTGCCATAATTGAGTGTTTTATTGTCTTTAAACTGGATCGCACGTTGGGCAAAGCAGCACTTGTAATGCACCCTGTTGGTGTAGTCTGAAACAGGAAGGGCGTCGATACCTTTAACCGCCTCGACGACCTTTTGAAGCAAGATATTGTAATCTTCAGGCATTTTCGCAGTAGGTTTTTTTACTCAATGATCGATTGTTGATGCACAATTTTACGACTCATGGTCCAGGGTCATTTTAGAGACGAGTGAAGCGTCAGATTATATACTTTGTTTCGATTGCATGACAACATGACTTAGTCTTAATCATTTGGTTAGAAAGTTTAAGATTGTCCACACTCTTCCCTTATGGAGCAACTTTAGAGACAGCTTCTGAAGATCTAGCACGGTTATCCAATAAGTGACGTTCTAGTCAGACTCTTGAGGCTTGTTCGTACACACCAAGAGACGGTTACATTATACATACGTCAAGATATCGCAGGCAAGCTGCCACGGATAATTACGGTTGCTTTGAGTAATGGTGAATCTAGGGCTTTAGAAAGTCTAAGCGACAATACTATTGCCCAATAGACCCTACAAATGTCAGAGTCTTTGACGAACGCGGTAATCATGTAGTAAGAATTGCATTGCTTTGCTCACTGGGTAGAACGGATTGCCCAATATAAAATTCCGTTTCTAGTAGCTAGCTGACAATCCATAAGGAATTGACTCCATCCTTGAATGGTTCTTGGTTATTGGAACGCCGGAAAACCGGAACCAACAGTCAAAATCACCTAGACAAAAAGTTGTTGGAGTTTGTGAATTCTGGACAAGGTTTCTCCCAGCGGATCATACTTTGGAACCCACCCGCTTCTTACCACCTGGTGGTCAAAGTATGGAGTACATTTCCGGAAATATAGAAAATCGCCGAAAGCATAATAGCATTCCTATAATCTGTAGTTCACCGCTTGCTGGTTAAACTGATCATCCGCGGAAAATACCTCCATGGATACTACACTGTAAGCCAGAACAAGGACGATAGGGAAATGATTCCTGGGAATGTAACTGGGCGCATACCGGGACATTAAGGACATCTTGTCGTCATAGCCAGCAAGATTAAATCATAATTGCTCCAGTAGTCCATGACTCTCTTTGTCCTGCTTCTCTGAAATCATGTACTTACCTTGTTCTGTCAATACAGTTGCTACAAAACACAAGATGTAGCAGGTGTCCTTGATTCATATTGAGAAAGAATCCAATTTCGGCCATGGTAATAATAAAGAGAGTGAATATTCTATTTTCACAGTACAGTACGGGAACCGAAAGCCATTGAGATGTCCATTACTTGATGAAACTATAATACATTTGCTTGCAATTTGCCACTTAGCCCCTCCTTTTAGACTCCTGTACCAGCTTAACTGAACGTACAAGCACACACCAGAATGATGATTTAGTACTTCCCCATGTTCAGTCCATGCAATGTGGTAAGCCCTCCTCGCCACGACGGCTAACAGAAACACAGATTATAAGGGTACAATCTAATAAAAGGGGGGGTATTTATTAAGTTATTATAATTAAGCCCACACCTACCTTCATCATTCAAAATTTCTCAAGATTGCTCGGAATCCCTTCTACCCAGTTTTCTACTGCCTTTGTAAAGGACCCTGAGCGTGATTTCTGCCCGTACTCTCCACGCCGCTCGGGCCCTTAGTCTTATCTCTTGACGAGCTCTCGTCCGCCGAGCATTTTGCTTGCATTCAATCCGTGCACCAAAGCCCAAGCAAAACCGCTGATAGTACACATGATTACATCCCAGCTGACACTGCTGCAAGCGGGATGAACATAAACAGTATCGAGCAACCGCTGCGCGACCTCCGTATACGGCATGTCGGTTCCCAATTCCCGGAGGACCAGAATAGTAAAGTATGCTTGGAGAACAACGGAAGCTGCAGCAACCCACAACATAAAGACAGCGTATCGTTGAGTAGTGTAATCACCCTGGGCCTTGATAGGTTTCACGGAGGAGCTTCGGGGGCCCAAGACACAAGGAATGAAGACGAGGAAATGCGGCGCCAGCAGAACTAACATGAATCGTTTCTGATAGGCGTAGATTGGAACCGCAAGGCTGTCCAAAATGGAGAGTGCGACAGGGAGCAACTCGTACAAAAGGGGTGGATACCACGAGAAGCGGATCTCCCTCTCATTCGGTCGCGGCGAGACGGTGATGGCCGCGAAGAACAAGTTTGCTGCAAAGGAGACACTGACAGCCTGTGCGACGAACATATAGACCCAGACATGGGGTATATGGTATCTTCGGCCTGTGAAATGGTCAGCCACTCCCTCCGTCTTGTTGCAATTCCAACGCACCTGTGATTCCAAGTAGAAGGCTCCACCCAATCGTCCACCCAAAAATTTGGCCACTCCACCACACTCTGAAGGGATTCTCGGATACGGTCTCCCAGGCCTCTTGAAAGATTTTAGTGTTCTTCAGCCAAAGGCCCATGCGAGTGAGAAGAGGGGTTTCTACGCCCGAGTAGGGCAATCCCACTATGCTGGTGGCCCAAGTACGGTAGGAGTAGAAGAACAGATTGATCATATAGTACCAAGTAGATCCTAGACTCAGAGCCGCCAGCAAGACGAACAGCCAAAATTGGCGGCGACGCTCTGGAATAGCCCAGTCATTGTTCTTCTGCCGGGCTCCGTATCGGGTGTAGATGGTCCGACAGCAGAGCAGAGAGGAGGAAGTGATCAAGGTCAGATAACCGAAGAAGAGAAACAGCGATCGGTATGCAATGTCAGCCATTATGATGGTCAACGCTGAACAGGAGAAACAAAGCGATTGTTGGCGGCAGAGATTGAACGGGAGACAAGGGGCATTGTCCCACAGCTTTGTGGGGCCAACCTGCCGTGCCCCGGCCGTGCCGTTCCGATCGCCCCTCTGGTCAGCTACGTACACGTCGATGAGCGCTTGAATCACATGCTTGGTTGTACATAAATCTATCTACAGCTTGGCTGATGGCTTCAATGCCTCGCTGACAGGTGCAACCTCCACCATCATCTTTCCAGTATTCGCTCCGGCATACAGATCCACCAGCGCAGCCGGTGCTGCCTCGAGTCCTCCCGGAACGATGTGTTCTTTTCGCTTAAGCTTGCCCTGTGTCAGCCAGGAGGCCAGCTCCTGCAGCGCGGCCGAGTACTGCTTCGCATAATCAAAGACAATGAAACCTTTCATCGTTACTCGTTGTGACTGTTGCAGATGTCAGCGTTGCTCTATACCATCACACAACAAACATGGCACTTACAATTACGTTCATAAAACTGGCTGGGCCTTGGGGCTTTGCGGAGTTGTACTGACTGATGGCACCACAGATAGCAAACCGTGAGTTCCGCGCTGCTCGTGCCAGACATGCTTCGAGTATCTCTCCACCGGCGTTGTCGAAATAGACATCGATATACTCGGGCGTAGCTTCCTTCAACTGCTTGCGCCAGTCAGGGTCCCGGTAGTTGATGGCGGCGTCAAAACCCAGCTCCTTCACCAAGAACTCGCACTTGTCGGGCGTCCCAGCCAGGCCAACGACCCGCTTGGCCCCCTTGATCTTTGCAATCTGACCTGCTACCATACCAGTCGCTCCAGCCGCTCCGGAGACGACCACCGTCTCACCCGCCTTTGGCCGTCCGATATCGATCATGCCGAAGTACGCGGTCAGCGCTGTCATGCCCAGCACGGACAGCGCGTCGGTGGGCCGACCGCCGGGCGGGATTATGACCCTCTCAGCCTCCTTCGCACCCACTAGAGCATATTCCTGCCACCCTGAGTATGCCGTCACCCAGTCTCCGACCTTGAACTTCGAGCCGAGGTCCCTGCCGACAGCCAGTACCTGGGCTATACTCTGTCCGCGCATGACAGCACCGATTTCGACGGGGGCGATATAGGAGCGTTTAGCGGTCAGCCATTGACGCATTGCCGGGTCGAGCGAGAGGTAGTGGACACGGACGAGGATCTTGTCGGCAGGGACATTGTCGGGACGCTGGGCTGTCTGGACTCGAAAGGTGCCGGATTCGAGGGACGAGTTGATGGCCGGGGCAGGCGGCGTGTTGTAGATGATTTGTTTGTAGGACATAGCGAAGGCAGACAACAAACAGGTAATTGAGTGTGTTAAGAAGACGAAAAAGAAGAGAAATGAGAAAAAGAAACAGAAGACAGAAAGAAGACAACGCCTGATGCAACCTCCCCTCAGGATGCGAATGTGCCGAGGTTCATTGAGTTATGCAGAGCAGCTGACAAAGCTGCATATTAATGCATGACATCACCTGGCACAACAAATTATGCATCCCACCTCCAGCTGCAGCTTCAGCTTCAGCTTTCTTCTCTTCAACTCCCCTCCCCCTCTCCTCTCCTCTCCTCTCCTCTCGCCGTCATGCAAACAGCCTCGCTACCGACCGATCCACTTGCTATCCTCCCTCCGGAGCTCGTGCTACGTATCCTCGAATTCGCCTCGCTGTCCACAGTCGCCTCCCTGACCGCCGTCTCCCAAGCCTGGCGCCAATTCATCGACCTCACCCACCAAGACGCCATCTACTCCATCTTCTCTAAAGCTGCCCAACCCTCCGGTGCGACATTCTCCCAATGGTTCGACAACATAACCTCATCCAAAAAATTATGCGAACGGCAGACTCTGCTTGAGCGCAACTGGGCCGATGCACAACCCACAACTCGAGAGCTAGTGTTGCAGGTTGGCGATGATCCTGTTTGGCGGTTTCGGGCAGACTTGAAGCGCCGCTTCATCGTGTCTACCTCTCACGCCGGCGGCCTGAATGTGACGGATATAGATACTGGTCAGGTTATATGGCGTCTGCCTTCGACACTGGACACTGCACATGAGCATGCCGTTCGCCCCTACGCCCATCTCGAATACGACAACGGCATGGTGGTCTTTGATCGCGAGGGCGACGCCGTCGAGGTGTGGCAGACCGATATCGAAGGTGCACCGCGCGGCGAGTTCCGGCGCATCGCAGTACTGGACCACGATTGCCAGACAAGAGGTTTCCAGCTCTCGTACGGTACCTTATGTGTGGTGTCTACACAGGGCCAGGGGTTCGTCTATGATATGACGCAGCGGCCTCCAAAGTTGACCACTCACCTAACAATTGAGCGCGATGCTGTCGGACACCTGGACCAATGCGCTGACGCCGTCATTTACTCCATGGGACCCCGAGGCTACCACGTATACGACAAAAGGTCCGGGGAGCTGCTGGGCGCGCTGCAGCCGTCGCAATGCACAGAGCACTACCATATCCGTCATCCGGAGGCTGGCCCCGGATCAGCTAGGGTACGACCAATGTACCCTCAGCAGTCAGACTTGCCGCATCAATTCCTCTCTGCAGGGTCTCCTACTCGAAATAACATGGTCTCAATCCACCTCGCAAGGGGTTCTCTTCCCCCACCCGACGATCCGGATCATGTTCGACACGGCGAGGATGAGTGGGGTGCTGGGATGGAAGATGATGGTTTGTTTGTGGGCGTGTCTCGAGCGGGTCGCGTTTTCGTGTGTTCCGACTGGCGCAAGGCTCTTCGGGATCAGAAAAGTCTCGCAGATTGCAGCGCTGTTATTGAGTGCGAATCTGACGGGTCAACGTTCGATTTAGGGGGCTGGTTGTCCATTCGTAATCATCGCCTGATGTTCGAGATTCAAGACCGCGCATATGTTGTGACATTAGATAAGAATAAACGCATCCCTGGTGTTGACAGCTCCAATGCCGCGTCTTATTCGTTCCTCACTTGTTCAATGCCGCAGCTAGCAGTTCCGGTCAGTTTCATGGCCATCTACGATGATGTAATCATGAGTACCTACACGGTGAGTATCAACGTTGCCTTGGGCTGAAATCATGATTCAAGAGACTAATAAAGATAGACTCTCGGTCGCCGACAACCTCCCCCCATCCATCCCGGTGGCATGGCACAAGATCACCGAGCCAACGCTGCCCACTTCTTCCCAACCAAAACGATTCGAATCCTCACCATGGCTCCCAATAGCGCCCCAGTCCACAATGGGGAAGCCCCTTCGGCAGGAGAGCCACTTGATGAACCTAATTCCCACCCTTCATCCGCTGATCAGGCCCGCTCCCAGGCTCTGCTACAGCTGTTGAGCATGCTTCGGGAGGAATACGGCGAGCCGGAGTTGTCCGAGTCGGACGATGGTTGGGAGGACATAGACTAAGGTACGCCACTAACACACTGTTAACCTGACTTAGCACAGCGTTTTGGGTTCTGCCTGGGCATTCCAGTGCTTCGCAGGTGCATAGCGTGGCGTCGAGTCTGCGGCAATCCATTCTACTCGAGATTCGAAAAAATCAAGCTTCAGATATTACTTCAGAACATCATCCATCGTGGCCACTGAGGAAGTCGAGACAGCGTCATGTATTCACCATCAACCGGGCACTGCTCGATGTGAAGTCAAGCACCTAGTGGTAGACATCACTCTAGACCATCCGGCCTCTCCTCGTCGGGCGGTTCAAACACTCCACCAACATGCTGGGCGAGCAGGAGCGAATTGACATTGCCAGTGCCTCATTTCACAGGGACATGCATGTTTGCTGCCCTCGCCTGGCAGTACTCGGTGGATAATGGTAAGATTGTAGCCTGTATTGCCTTCGCATTTACCCTGCACAGTTCATCAGGCCAGACCAAGGCAATAATTCATGGTGTCAGGAGGAAGCACTACATAGGACCCATTCATCGCCGTGTATGGCAGTGCAGCATAGTTAGCTATTCTAGTTCGTGTCGGACTTCTCGAGCCGGCAGCTCAGCAAACTCCTTGTGTGCCATCAGTTCGTGCCTCCCTGCTGCTGTTCCCCCGTCAAGCTCTGGAGTAGTGTTGTCCAAGTCCAAGTTTGTGGTCTCAGGAGGATGGGGGAGTTCCTCAGGGTTCTTCCTCTTGCGCCACCAGAACCAGACTGCCGCACCGGTAATCAATCCAAGGCCAACAACACCTCCCACTACAGCGCCAACAATGGTACCGACCGGTGTTGACGAACCCTCCTCGGACTCGCTTTCCACATTGTTTGGCGTAGGCGTGGCAGTTTCTGTGGCCGAGCTTGTTTCCGCGGTGCTGCTTCCGCTCGTAGTCGTCGTCGTCATAGCCACGCTTCGCAGGCTCAGGAGGACTGCATCGGCGATCCAGGAGATTGAAAGGGTCTCTGTGATCTGGTCGTCGTCATCATCCTCGTCCGTTATTGAACCAGCAGTATACATGGTCTCCGCCCGCGAGAAAGGTTCATTCGTACAGGCGACGTCGGCGACATTCAGATCCGGCCAGGTCCTTGTATGGCAATAAGAATTCTCATCATATGTGCAAAGCATGACAAACGGATCCGTTGTGGAGGATAGCAGCTGTGGAGTAGCCGAGATCTCATCGCCATCGTAGCAGGTGCTGAAGATTACGCAAGGGGTGGTGGCCGATGTCGTCGGACAGCATCCCACCATGCCAGGAAACTCCGAGTCAGGCGCATGGAAGACGCACTCATTGCCGTAGTAGCATGCAAGCCGAGAGTCTTTGGGGATTCTGGTTAGACTCCTTTCTCCCCTCTATGGACAGTGGCTTGCTTACATTTAGATCCATCGTAGTAACCACAGATGCTGGCGTCTGCCGCGGAGGTGGTATCCCGACGACGCAGTTCACCGCAATCCTTTTCGCAGGTGCTGATCGCTGTAGTTGGCGCTGGGGGTGCTACATTGCCGTGTCCTGCCTCCGTCGGTGCTGGTGTTGGAAGAATGCTGGCGTGAGCTGCCACTGCCGATAAAAAGAACCACATGGCGACGGACAGCTTCACGAACTATCTACGAACTACTTGCGGGACCCCTCGCATATGAATGTTTTGCTCCTCCGTGTTGCCCCTTGCCCGACCTGGGGGCTAGTGCCAGATCTTGGATGCTCCGGGCGATTGTTAGCGAGCATGTGGAGTACAATGCCATGCTCCTGACTCGCGCTGCCAATCACGACCCTAGACTCCTTGCCTCGGAGATTACTCGGTTCTTGGAAGACTGCTCTCTCTTTTCACCACCACGCCCTCGTCGGGACGCGCCGCCTCGTCATGATCGAGCCTGGGGACTTACAGTACAACACCGCGAATAAGGCTCTTTTGTATGATATTTACCCAGTGGCTACCACTCGTCGTTGTCCGTGCACGAGACGTATCCAGATCCTGACCTAGCTACAGCGAAGTTTCGCGCCCGTCATGTGTAGGAGGTGGTTGATGATCCCCTGTTGTACATCACTCCAACAATATCTCGACATCTTCCCAGCCTTCAAAAAAAAAAAACCCCTAGTGATCGATCTATGCTTTGTCAGGGTTTGGTTCTTGAGCGTTAGTTGTAACTATCCCCGAGGTACCTACTTGGTGTTCAGACTGCGTAGCATCAATTATATATATCTCCATGCGGCGATCTAAAAAACGAGTCAGTCGTCATTCACCGAACCGACGCTAGGCACTATCAAGTAAGAATGAAATCCTGCCAATATAGATGTTTCGATATGAGTGGATGATTCGTCTATAGAGAAACCCTCCAGCCTCACCCTCCATCAGCCTCTGTCCCCTCAAGATATAAATGCAGCGTTTGTTCCTGGTCATCAACAATACACAACAAACAATACACAACAACTACCCATTGAATAACCAACGATGACCGTCAAAGCCCTCCTCTACGTGACCCGCAAGCCAGGCACCACCCCAGCCGAGTTCCAAGCCTACTACGACACCGTCCACCTCCCTCTGATCAAGAGCCTTGCTGGCGATGACTTTCCTCTATCTCACAAGCGCCTGTACCTCGCTCGTCCTACCGCAGGAGATGACAACACGTACCCAGTGACCGCGCTCCTAGGTTCGCAGGAGGATTTTCCATACGACTGCATCACCGAGCTGACGTTTCCGACCGAGAAGGCGCTCAACAAGTTCTTCAAGCGGAGGATGGAGCCAGGGACGAAGGAGGCTGTCGATGCAGATGAGCAGGAATTTATGGATAGCTCGAAGCTGAAGCTGGTGTTGGTGGGGAGTGTAACTGAGACTACCTGTTAGTTGTCTAGTTTAATATTATTGCCAAGGTTCATCACCAGGACGTTCTACCATATCAATTGAGTATACCGAGTAGACCCTCATTAAGCTTCACGCCTATGAACCCGCTTGGTTACTACGTTCTTCAGCTGGAGCATGGCCATCTCAGTAAAAGGCTTTGGACTTCCCACCCCTTCATAATCGGTAAACTGAACATCGCGAACACTGAACTCGGTCTTGATGCTGTCGCACGCTAGCATCGGGTACTTTCGAAAGTAGTCCGGGTGCAATCTTTGCGACAGAAAGTCATCGTATACCAGACCGTAGGCTTTCTCAATGGAAATCACCCTGGCCGAGCGTGGCTTGTACGAGAGCTGATTATTGATAAGACCAACACCACTCTGTTTCTCCAGCAGATACAGATCCCATACTCGAAAGGTTGGTAAAGCAGACCCTCCCTGTTGATGCGCGACAACACTCTCAATCGCTGCCTTGCACGCCGCCTCCACGTCGATCTGGTGCTGGCAACGGATGATCTGGTCTCGGAGGTCAGGCCAGGGAAGCCAATCTACCAGCGGCGGATGAGGAACTGTGAGCTGTAGCATTGTGGGCCGATAAGCTGGATGAAGTTTATAGTACGTCTCTCGACAAGGGAAAAGGCGCCAAAGTTCGGTCTGCAGGAAACCGTTCAATGACGCCTAACAGAGGTCAATGCGAACTTCCGGACGGTTAGATATATGAAAAACTTACCGTCAGCTTCCAGAATACCTCTGCACTCGGCCATGCCTCCCTGACAATCCAACACAGCCCGTGCGACACGAGGGCTTCCACTTCGGAGGTGCTGATGGCTGTCAGCCACTAGCCTGTCTATACAGCGAGGAGAACGTACAGAGTGCGGTGGTCTTGGACAGTGTCTCTGATTTGTAGTCCGAGACCCTGGATGTATGAATCCATTTTCTGCAAGACATGGGAGGATTTGAAACCAAAATCAAGATCCAGATTAGATAGACATTGCAATGCCCCGGATATCTGTAGTGGTATACATGCGTTGAGGGCTGTTTCCACCCTCTGTTGCCTTAAAGGACTATGCTCTACCTCAACAAGCATGTCTAATGGATCATCCCAGGCAATATCCGCTGCCGAAAGCTGCAGGCCGTCGGTATTCAGGTCACTGTCACTTAGTCGCATGAATGTGTCATAGGATATTGAGTCATTTCCCCTCTCAGCATGCTGGCTAGATTGAGATACCTCGAGCACTTCTTCGTTGATCATAGAAAGCCAGTCCAAATTAACGTCTCCCGGATTGACTGAGTATTGAGTGCAGTTAGAGAGTGGAGTCCTTTCTCTTGCTGAACCCCTGCAATGAGAACTTCTAGGCAGTGTCCGCTGCCGTTTCAATACTCCACTAGCACTGGCAGTGCGCAGCTGCTGGCTCTCTGCAATCCGCGATTTACACTCGACGCATCGCAGTGTCCGGCGCAACCTGCGGTTCTCAAACTCCAGCTGCCGACACTTCTCCTCTAGCCTTTCAATGGAGCCAGATGGGCCTCCTTCCATCACTAGCGTAGTCGTATGCACTATAATAGATGGTGTAAGGAGCAAATCCGGGGTATCGTCTACGTCGATGATGAAAACGCGGGGAGAGCAGTCGGGCATCCTCCTCGGACTTCCCCCTGGCGATCATTTAGAGGCCGAGGTACTTCGCCATTACAAGGAACTCCACAGACACGCTGAGATAGATCTGGTCTTGGATATACTGTGTGCCATACCGGGATGCGAATGGTATATAATTTCTTGGAGCCCGGCCGCGCAGTTGTCTACTTACTTTATGGATATAGCGACATTGCATGAAACACACCGCTCCCTACTCCGACTCTCGCATGGTCACATACACTTCAATTCCTGTTTGTTTGTTGAACCAGAAATTCCGAGTTGTCCATTCCTTCCCTATGTCGACCAGTTCGAGGCGATACGACCTAAGAAGATCAGGTATGATCTTGTGTATCTCCGCCAGTGCAATCTGGACACGACTTAGTTAGCCTCTCATACAGCAATGGCGGTACATACATTCTTCCCAATGCAAGTCCTCGATCCGCCTCCAAAGTGCAGCATGTGGCAGTCCGTCTCTGCCGCCGCTATAGCATCGCGCAACCACCGATCCGGGTTATACACTGCCGCATCTTTCCCAAAGATATCCTAGTTGTAATGAAGCACCGCTGCATTGATACCGACCTTGGCTCCAGGATGGAAAAAGCGCCCTGCGAGGATTTTGCCGCCGGCTGGGACGTGTCGCGGAAGAGACAGCCCAACGCTGGGGTGCATGTGCATGCCTTCCTTGCAGCAAGCGACCAAGTAGGGCAGCTTAATGGCTTCACTATACTTCACATGAGGTCTGCTCAGTCGTCCATCGCGGTTGGTGGCGTCGATTTCCATCATAAGTTTATCATATGTAACTGGAGTTCTGATGAGATAGTATAGGATGGCTCGAATGGCGATGGCTGTTGTATCACTGCCGGCAAAGCTACATGTTCAGAAATAATCAGTTGCGGTAACTTGTGGTGTGAATATCTAAGAAAACCTACATTCCTCCCAGTGACTCGACCTGAATCTCCGGGATGTCAAAGTCGCTTCTAGCGTTTCGCACTTGGAAAAGCTTTTCCAAAAGGTCAACCCGGCAGGCTTCCTTTTCCTTCATAGACTGCATCCGACGCTCAACCCAGAACTTTGCAGCATTGCGAATGTCAGTGTAGCTCTGTAGGGCATCTCGCATGCTTGGAAAAACAAGGTTGAGTGTCATTTGAAATAGCCGCAGGTATTCCGGCAGCATACAGAGAACTGTAATACCGGGCATCAAGATGTCAAGCGAACCGATATAGTGGCCAAAGTCATGCTCATTGCGCATGAACCCGAACTGCTGACCATAAAAGAGCTCCCCGATAACGTCGAATGTATACCTATGCTCACCACGTCAGCTGGGAAGTGCTTTTGAGTACGACCTACCATTGTATCCATTCACCCAAGTCAACGGCGCGCTTAGCTTTCGAAAAGGTCTTCATCTTGTCAAGAAACACATCCGTGCACGCATCGATATACTTCTCCGACTCCAAGACACTCGACATGGAATACAGGCTGTTCACGATCCGTCGCCGCTGATTATGTTTGGGTTTGTCTCGCTCTGAGAAGTTATCGCCGTGTGGGGTGAGGTTTGCCGCCCAAGGGGTGTAGAAGTCTGTCTACAAAAGAACTCCCAAGTCAGCAGGGATACAATGTAAGGGGGCGCAGGTTTGACTACCTTGGTGAACCCACTCTTTATCCTATAGATCGCCTTGACGGAGGTGGGATCAGCAACCGAGACCTCATCTGGAGCAATTCGCACCAAAGGACCTGGGAGTATCAGACGAGGCCTGCGAGAATTTAGATACACACTAACCGTATTTTTCATGCAGCACCCTTTGAATGATATCGATCCTGTCAGTTGTGACCTGGTAGGCCAGCCAGAATCTCGACACTGATGCCAAGAATGGGCCGGGGACATCTTTCAAAGGGTGTACGAATCGAGCGTAAATGATCCAGCAAGGTATGTATAATGTCGATAGCAAGACAGTGCATGCTAGCGTCGAGGATAGCATATTGGGAAACAAGCTGGAGTAGAGTCTCGGAGAAGAGTGTTTCCAGGGCAGTATTCGCGAGGACGACCCACGCTTTATGACCCTCATGCACCTCGAAGCGGGGCCAAAGTGAACCTGATGCCCAGAGGACATGTTTGCGCTGCTCCAACATACTTTTCTTGAGCACGCCCGAGTATTGGTTGATCGAGCGTTGTCACCGCGCTTGCGTATGTGGGATCACAGTATTTGCTTTTGCTAGGCCTTCGCGACGACATATAAGAACTCTATTTTTTGGATTATCGAGCATCCTATTCGCTGGCTATAAAGTGCATGGTCTAGAGCGCAATGAGCAGGTGCTAAGCCGGGAGTAGCCTCGGCAAATACATTAGGCAACGTCTGCAGAGTTTATGGTGTAATCGCCCATATGTAGAGCTAATCAGAATCTCGACGGCGCAATTCCATCCCATGGGTGTCAATGGTTTACATTACAGCCTTGCTTTCCTACAGCACCGAGCAGTCAGATAAGTGTCACCTAGCTGACGGGATTTTCAGGTAATCTATAGACCCTATATTCACGCTCTGCTCATAACACCAATCCTGTTATCGTAAAGTTTATGCTCCCTACATAGCTTACTTCGTACGGATTTAAATCGATTCATAGAAATTGCCTAAGACAACCTGAGTCCTGTAGGTCGTTCCATAACAGGAGCCATCAGTATCATCAGTCAAGGACACGGACTGTGGCATCATCCTAGTGGCTCGTGCCGCAGATGGAATAGTAATCGTAGCTAGAAATGGTGGAAAAAAGATGCTTGCGGAGGAACAAGCGACTCCCCGAGTCACGAAAACGGTGTGTACGGCATTCATATGGGCAGGTGGGCTAATCAAAGGGAGATAGTTGAAGCGGACGTAGCTTTGACTGGTACCCGACTTGTTGAGAATAACCAATGTGTGATGTTGCCGGGTGACGACTTGCTCAAGATACTAGCAGTTTACTTGATGAAATAATCTGTTTTGGTTCACTTCAACGAACATGTATGAGAAGAAATGTCCCAGGCTTTGCTGCAGAGTGTAGTAAGATCCATGGTCCATTGGTGCAGACCTTCAGGTCGCGTCAATCCACCTAGTCATCATTTCTGAGGACGAACTTGTTCAACTGACCCGATCTAGGACTAACGTATAAAGTGTTTCCAGCAGAGGACCAGACACCACGAGACTCTGGCGGTAGCCAGAGCCGTCTTTGGGCACCAGTCACGATCCAGCTATCCAGTACAGCAAGAAGGCAAGGCCAGTCTTGTTCATGCGTAGCTTGTTGTGCATCGCTTTCTGAGTCCATGAGACTCATCTGGAAAGCTTCTCTGTCGGTAAGGATCTGTCTCCCGTCTTCAGAAAACCGAAGTATTCGTACTGGGCCGCTAACGGGAAACTTGTGCAGATTTTCGCCTGTGGTTCGGTCCCAGACTGCAATCACGTACTTCTCGACTAGGTCGATATTCAAACTCGTTACCAAGTACCGGTCATCGGGTGTAAATACGACTGCGAGAACCCTGCTGCCAAATATCGGGAACTCATAGGACAGGATGCTCAAGTCCTTTGCCAACTTCCAGATTCGTAGGTGCATGGCACCGTCAATCTCCGAATCGCATACCAGCAGTTCACCATCTGATGAAAAGCATTGCGCAGTGAAGGCCACATCTCGGTCCAGAGTATCTACAAGCGTACCGTCACTGGTGTCCCAGATCTTGGTTGGTGAATGCCAACAGTCAGCCGCTAGGAAGCGGCCATCCGGTGAGAAGGTGAAACCCTTTGCACGGTCGGTGCCAACGCTTTCCAAATGTACTGATATGTCTGGGCCGCGTTCCTTGACACACCAAAGACTTATCTTTTCCTCTAACGCGCTGGTAGCTAGTTTCGAGCCATCGGGGGAGAGGGAAATGCATGGGGTTGAATCCGAGGGGGTCTGGGACTTTCCCCAAAGGCTGTCAGACTGTATCTTGCCCAAGTCCCATACTTGAACAACACCGGTTTCGAATCCGCAGGCTAGTCGGCGACCATCATGCGAAAAGGCGACCGCGAAGCAATTACCGATAAGATTGCTGCACGTATATGGTCGTAAGTCTGGGTCGTTTGATTGTAGCTCCCAAAGCCGAATGCTCCCTGGATTGAACGCCACCAGCCAGCGACCATCAGGCGAAAATAGAAGTGCGCTGAATTGGTGGTCCGGCCATGGCAATCTCTGGGCGGGCATGGCTTGCATCGCTGCATCTTTCAACTCACGAACCTCAACAACACCGCCACTGCTGGCATATGCTACTCGCTGGCTGCATCGCGAGTTGGCTAAACGAGAGGTTTTTTTAATTTCCAGTATGACGCCAGGTTTTAATAGGCCATCTTTACCGATTTGACCAGTGGAAACTTTGTTAGATGAGCACCACACAAGGTAGAGGCCGTGATCAATGAAATTGATGGAGGTAATGGATGCCTTTTGCGAGAAGGGTTGAAGAGGTATGGAATAATTTGTTTGTTCGTCCTCTCCATGAGGTTCATTTGCAGCCAAGTTCCAAACTCGTATCTCCCGCCGTGTGGCAATTGCTAGTCTTTTGCTATCATTAGAAAAAGCTAGGCAATGGAAGGCCCCCAAAGATCATTGATCATGCTCTGTGTGGTGTGCATGGCCTGGCCGGGGATGGTTTGGGCCATGCATTCTGGAAGCTCTCATAGCAGCCCGCTTACCTTCCACATGCCAAAGCCGGACCTCCCCGGACCTCATGCCACAGGCCACGACCATTTCGCCGTTGGGGGATATTGCATAGAAGCTAATCGAGCCATCGCCGGATCGGTCAAGTACTTGCACTGATTCAGCTTCCTCCACATCCCAAAGCTGGATTGTATCTCCACTGAGGTGTCCGCTAAGGGCCAGCAAGCGGCCATCTAGCGTGTATTCTAATGTCATGACCGGGGATGCAGGGCCCTGGGATGTTTGCATCAGCGCACCCCAATCCCTTTCTGCTTCCGGAAGCACGACAAAATCGTCTGGAATTTGGTTTCCGAACTCTTGCCTAACAACAGACTCCTGCGGTGTGAAAACAAGCGCAGAATGATAGACCTGAAGAGGACTCAAACTGATTATATACCCTGCTCTTTGCACAAATAGGACCGCGTCCACAAGAAATATCGAAAGTGGCGTATGTGAAGTTTTCTACAGACATTGTTAGTGTCTGACTTGGGGATTCCTTCTCAGTCACAAAGTTTATGCATCACTCACAGGTAGTAGTAGCTGCTGCAGGACTTGAAGATGCCTTGGCACCTCAGATGTCAATCCAAGGATGCTCATTGCTTCTAGCCAATGCAGAAAGTGCTCGTTGAAGAAATTGAGAACGGAAACTGGATTCAAACATCGAGGTGCGTTCTCCAAATGCTTTACCCAGTAGCGACAGGCGTAGTTCATCACAGGAGAGATGGAGTCTTTGACCAACGTGCTACCGATTTCGCTGCGCAGAACCTCATCGTTTTCGAGATTGCAGATATTCCTTCCCAGACCCTTTGTCTTGCTCGACATGACCCTCAGGCATTGATCAACCAACTCCTGCTTTGTGGCAACTGCGTTGAGTTTGAATGGGTTTTCTTTGGACCCTTTGGGATCGCTAAAGAGGAAGTCCCGGAATGACAGGTGCAGGGTTCTGATGGGAGTAATTCTATCATCGGGCACTACCAGAACGGATCGGAGTCGGTCCAATCTTCTCTCCACTAGGTCTTCTTCCACTTCAAGAAGGTCGGCTAAGGATGTGACCGAGAGCGGATCATAGAGGAGGACAATTGATCCAATAATGCGTCGGAAATCCTCAAGTATTTCCGCTCGGTCCTTGTCGGTCTTCTCGAATATCATCTCGTTCAAAACGGTCTGATAAATATAGGCCAGCTTGTTATAGGGGTCTGGGTTATCGAGAATTTTGTCCAGCTGTTTTACAGGGCTGAAGTCGCGATCACCGATGAATCGACATATAGTTGAGGCGGCAATGAAGAGCGGGTGTGCCACCCTCGTCAGGACTTGAATGGTTGGATCTCCAGGCCAATCTTTCGGAATCGCCGGATTTGTCTTCTTTCGTTCCTCGTCGCTAATCTTCCTCAATTTGTGAATGAAAAAGGCAGCAATGTCACGTTCTGTGTCTGCTATTTCACCAAGACTGATCACTGAGTACTGAATATTCCCAAGCTCACCAAAGGCCCTTAGGGCTGCTCGCTCTGGCCTACCGGTGACGAGGAATCTCACGTCTAGTGTGTCCACGTCTCGTATGTCAGGTACAGCCCCGACAAGTTCCTCTATGCGCTCGCTCTCTCTACACTCATCGAGGGCATCGAGAATGAACACGATACTTGAGCGCTGCCGGGCCGGTAGCTTCTTTAGCGGTCTCATGAGAACCTGATCAAACTGAATCTTCGGCTTATCCTGGAATATCCTAGGCCGTTCCTCAATGACAACTTGAATCTCATTCTTCAGGATAGGGAACATGTCCTTTAGCTGGTTAACGAGTGTTGGAATCAACATCTCAGTCGAGTCACAATTATCCAAGCCCTTCTTGAAGAAAAAGCTTCCGCCGAGGATGCCTCGATCACGGAAGTACCTGGCGAGCGTACGTGATACAGTTGACTTCCCAGTTCCTGCCATGCCGTTCAACCAGAACAACTGCGATTCTGAGGGTTGATCCACTCAGTCGACAACCTGCTGCATCAACTTGATCCTAGTGCCCTCCAAGCATTCGTCGTCGTCCCCAGGGCTCCCAACGATTCTGATTGCTGGACTGACGGTGTGCCTATCTAGGCTAGACAATCGAAGTTCTTGGTTCACCTTATGGACCAAATTTGAAGTCTTGTCAATCCGATCCAATATCTCCTTCATTTGGTCAGTATCATGCAGAATCTTGTTGAGCTCAATCCAATCCTTCACGATTTTATCTTCATCCTCGATGATTTTGCGAAACGTTTCCAGCATGGGACAGATAGAACCCAAAGCGGAGATACTGGCACAAATGCGCTCGGCCGTAGTGAAACTTTCAACACGGCCCATCTCCATGGCATAGCGCAGGATGCATGCGTAGAGTGCAACCACATGTTTCTGAATTGTCTCAATGGTAACCCCGTGGGTTTTAGGAACAAGCCCGTTCACGACAGTGTAGCGAGCCAGTATGTTGGTGAGGAAGTCGCAGGCGTCAAACAAGGCATCCTGAAGTGCGCGATCGTTCTGTGCCATCCATATAACATCAGTATAGGCTTGACTCAGCGCAAAGAGGACCGACCTTTAAACCCAACGAGACTATGGCCCAGGCGGTAGACGCATGTCCTGTGGGGTCAGCAACAGCAATACCAGTGATCGTTTCCTTTGCTGACATGGTAGCGGTGATAATGGCTTTGGTAACTCTCCTCACTCTAGAGTGATCGTCCTTTAGTTGCCGAACCTCAAACTGTCTCTCAACGGTCGTTATCGTATTATCCAGCACTGCTGAGATGGACATATCCCCGCGCTTGTTGCGAAGTGCATCTAGAGTCAATCGTTCGTCTTCATTCAGTGACTAATATGCATCCATCCAGAGGCTCGCAGGGGTAATGATTGGTGTCTCTTCCGTCGATTGCAATTTTGTTGTACCACCCAGCTCAGGAACGCGGCTAGCCTGATTCTGATGTTCTTTGAGTATTCCAGCTGCACTTGCTGACAAAATGGGTGCCCCGGGGCTATGTCTATCGTTTTTCGGAGGCTGTTCAACGAGTTCGGCCACATCGCGATGTGAATTCTTTGGCTCAGAGTCACGTTTGTTATGAGCCAAAGACTGCTTGGCTGGACCGGTGGCAATCGCGGGGGTACTGTCTAGTTCCTGGTCGTGAGCAATTTGCGCCGGGGGCTGTTGAACCAATTTCGACGGGCTTGTAGGCGAGTCGCCCCGTATGAGCCTGCTTTCATCGCGGTTTAAAGGCTGCTCGACCGATTCGACTCGATCGCGTGGCCCGGGCCCGGGGGCGTCTCCCTTCTGCCCCTTCGAGCGCCGTCGCTTGAGCAGCCTGACTAACCAGCACCGTTTTTCCTTACGCGAGGTCATATTCACGGGCTCTGGAATGACGACTTGGAAAGGTTTTCTTGTGAGGGCTCTCTGTGTGCAAAGGCCGGATGATTTAATGTTAACCGCCCGCCCGACACGAAGCTGCGCATATTGCTTTTTTGTTGTTTGTGCTGAGATATGCATACCCCTCATCTCGACCCAATCGTTTTATTTATATTGACTATTGTATCTTTAATTAGGACTGTACCTCTACTGCTGGCCTGTTCGATGTGGCAGACGAAGATCCCGATGATGGCATGGGAGATAGGTAGGAGAGACAATGCGACTGCTCCCACTCCCATGAGGGAATTCATGACCGCGACTGGGGTTCAGCTCTGGATGTTGATGGCTCAGATTCACGAACTCAAACTTATAATCCAGTTCATGGCAGTAGCCAACATCCGTATCTGCAACCGATCCCTCGGGGTGGCCAAATAACAAGCGAGCTGTAAGCGCCGGGTGTCCATCCCAGCACAACACGTCGCGCCATGAGCGATGAAACGCAAACTCCTATAATTAGGCTGGGATTCCTCTTCTGGTTGGTCAATCGTTGCATGGATATCCCTTGCCGCTGCCAATATGCATACATCCCATCATCATGGGCGACTTTTGGTGGGAGGGGATGAGTCGGTGCCTGAAACACCCACCTCTCCTGCGTTACTGTGATCTCTGTTGCACGCGGGAGATATCTCATATTTTCTTCTCATGCTGTTTGTATATTGATGGGCAATCGGCTTGCCATGACCTTTGTTCTCAGCACTATTATCTCGAGGCAATACTAAGACACTGGGAATATACCAACGCGGAATGGAGGTGGAAACCGAGCTCAGCGAGCGGTCTTCATCGCCTCAACTAGTCGGCTGGGTGGGTGAGCCAGGAGGTCGAGGAACACTGGGGCTGCTTACAACATGCCTCACTACTATCTTCCTCTGCACATGGGTGGTCATCCACCCACGAGTCTATCAGAACGAGAGGTTCGCCACAATGCACAAGCTAGCCTTACTCGCCAAAACGCTGCTCGCGCCAGAGTTCATCGCAGTCGAGGGTCTCCAGGAATGGGCTCAATGTCGAAGAATGGTGGAAGACTGCGCTGCGCTCTCGAACGGGGAGTTCCAACTCATTCACGCATACTATGTCAGCATGCTTGCGCTCCGCTACAAGACATCAGATGGTAACAAAGTCATCTGGCCGAACCAATACACCTGGCTACTCCAGCAGCGTCTAATCGTCTGGGAATACCATAGAGAATGGGGGTTGAGCGTGGAGCAGATCCGAGACAAGAACAAGACCGACAGCATCACGAAGCTCATTACGCTCTTCCAAGTGCTGTGGTTCGTTGCGACATGTATCATGCGTGCTGCCAATACGCTTCCACTCTCGCAGCTTGAAAGCATGACACTCAGCTATATTCCCTTGTTCGCCATCACGTATTATTTCTGGTGGGAGAAGCCCAAAGACATTCTCTCGCCGAGTATCGTTGCCCTGCCGAACATGACCTCTGAACAAATGCAGGTTTTCGAGTCGATGGCGCTCAGCGACAAGTTCGACAGCGTCAATGCCGAAAAGACGTACTGGAATATCTGGTATCTCACCCCTCGGGTCTTCGAAAAGGAAGCAGAGGATCAAGCGATGATGGAATGTAAATCACCCAGCTCGACAAGCGAGGTTGAGGCCCGAAAGGAGATCGTGGTCGCGCACTGGGATCCCTATCTATACCGCTCTCGAACGATCCGATTCCTCTGTTCTCTCTTCGGGGCCTCCTTTGGGGCTCTCCATCTAGCATGCTGGAACACCAGTTTCCCAACGGTCGCGGAGATGTGGATGTGGCGGGTCTCTGCATTTGTGTCTATCTTCTCTTTGCTGGCGTTTATGCACTTTGAGAAGGTTGTTCTTCGCTGGGAGGGATTCATGACGCTGGTCAAGATCGGGTCGCCGGGTCTGTACTTTCTTAGTCGCATCTTGATGATGGGCGAGGTCTTCGCTGCCATCCGAGGGGTTGATCCGGGGATATACGAGACATATGAAGTGGCGGACTATGGTATACATTTATGATCCGAATGTTGTTATGGTGTTTTGGTTAGTTGCGGGCGCATTTACGTCTTATGAAGGGTAATTGTCACATTTTTCTCGATCTTGTCTATTCTATTTCTCAATATTCTAAGCTTCAACAAGATATCAGAGAGTAAAAAATGGTTCAGCCGCCTCGAAATGCCGCATGACAGCCATGGTAATAATGGGATATCCCATAACCACATCATGCAGTCCAGTCTTCAACAGCTCTTCCCGAATGACACCATAGTCCGTTCTCCATTCCACTATAGTTCCAGCAGCGCCCAAATCGACCTGTTTTTCCATCTTCTTCTCCTCCAAGGCGTCATAGGTAATTCCGACCGGCACAGATCCGTTCACAGCATGCCAAAACAGCAGCTGGCTGTGATACGACGGAATATCCCAGTCATCCTCCGCGTGGATGATCGTCAACCGGTACTTCTCCTCATTGACCTCATTTTGCCGGACATATTGAGCAATGCGTTCGTTCGAGAGCCACTTGTCTCTAATAAACCGCAGGAGATAGTCGAATACAGCCGGAACCCGCCGCAGGGGCGACAGAATCGGCAAAGTACCAGCCACGCGATAAGTCGAAACCAACGTCGGAACATTAACAAACGGCGCGACGAGAATAGTTCCCGCAAAGACGGTCGGGGCCGACTGGGCTGCATAGTGATGCGAAACGGCAATGGTCGCCGCGGTGCCCATCGATTGCCCAAACAGCACGATGCGGGAGGCCGGAATACCCGCGACATTCATCGCCCAGTTGGTGACAGCAATCGCATCTTGAATAATCCCAGCCTCCGAAGGAACTCCCGTACTGTGACCAAATCCACGCCAGTCAAAGGTCAAAACATGGATTTTCCCGGGATGTCCAGCGGACAGCGCGCGGTAGTTAGGCACACGGTAGCCAGACGCGACCGTGCCGCCAGCACCATGCATATGGATCACCAATCGCGCATCGGGGTCATCACGAAGCAATTGGAATCCCAGACGCGACTCAGGATCTGAAACAAAGCCCGTAGGTTCGGCGGTAAGCGCCAGCTCGTTCTTCCGGTAGAGCTCGATCGGCAAGACATGCCAGGCGTAGAGCTGTTCGTCATCGGAAGTCTTGATTGAAAACGGGGTGACTTGGTTTTTTAAGAATCCAAAGGTTTCTGGGACGTTGAGGTCTTTGAACCAGGTCATTTGGACGGCGTGTAGGTAGACGAGGTGGGATTGGAAGCCGGCGGTTGTCAGCAGGCCGAGCAGGGTCGCGTAGAGGCCGACGGTAGCGGCCAGTGAGAAGAAGGCATATTTGAAGACGGAGCCTACGAGCTCATCTGCTGCCATTGTGATGGTTGTGGATTTGATAATAATGATGATGTTGAGAGGATGCAGAGGGGTGGGTGCGAGGCGAGATGGCCTCGGCGCTTAGGTAGCGATGCTGCTAGCGGGGTAGCTCTCCTCGACTACCTAGTTACCTACTCCGTACATCTCCCACAATCCTCTCTTGTAGGAAATAGTAGAATAGGTTGCTGGGTCTGTATTTCTGAGCTATGGGGTTACTATATCTAGGGGCAATTCTTCCACGCTGTGGTGCTTGGGGGGTCATCACCCGCATATGATAAATATATATTTATTCAAACTGTGTTTAGTATTGACATTATGTATTGAGCATGTCAGTCCGGTAGACTTCTTTCTCTTTCGTAGCCTGCTCATGAGCATCCAGGACTCATAGAGTAACAGTTTACTCATGGTGCTGCCTTCGCAGTTTCCCAAAACTGGGGAGGTCTTCATGAACCGGGCGCTCTTCCATCTTCCATGTCTGTCTGTCTGTCAGATTATCAGCCTTGCTCAAATCCGAGATCCCTGCAGATCACGCGTTCAATTATGATTCGCTGGCGCCCAGTTGAACCCCTAGATGACCCTCAGCTCGTGGTCGGCAGATCTGAGATTACCCCGCGCAGCAGCTCACTCTTGAGATCATCAAACAACTCTGACATACCCTCCTGATGGATCCCATTTCCGCCGTTAGTTTCGTCGGGACAATCCTCCAGTTCATCGACTTCTCCTCGAAACTCATCATCGGCACCTACGAGATATACAAGTCGACAGAAGGCACCACCTCCGAACTCGCCGATGTCTCAACAGTTATTCGGGATCTGAATATCTTGACAGACGAACTGGGCCCTGACATATCTGGGAACACAAAGCATGAAAGGGCCTTGAAGAGCTTGCAGCGAAATGTCAGAAGCTCTCTGCAGACCTCCTTGTGATCCTGCAGAGACTTACCCTACGCGACAAGAAATCAACATGGGGTAGCCTCAAAGTCAAATGGGCAACGATGAGAAGGAGCGATGAATTGCGGAGTATCGAGCAACGGCTGGACGACTATCGGTCGCAAATACTTTTACGGCTGACATTAATGCTTAGGTGAGTTGTTTGCCTCTGCACTCAAGGGTACACAGGAAGCTAATATCGACGCAGTGATCAACAGTCCTATATTAAGACCCAGATAGACCATATACAAACGTCGGGTGAACGACTATCAACAGAGAACGCAGCCAATTTGTCGAGGATCCGCGAGGATATACTCCGTGCCGTGGAGCGAACAGACCAGAGTCGACCAGAGGATTCAGGTTCCAGGCTTCCCATTGCCGACGATGCTCCAGTCCCAACGACCCAAGCACAGATGGCTGTCCAACAACCGCAGCCTGGGTATCAAGAACCAATGGCTGCTCAGCGCGGGTTGCTGGATATCAAAGCGTCACTGGATATTCTTTCATCCATAATATCTTCAATGCCTCTGGAAAACCGAATTTTGGAAACCCTGGCATTTGTAGCAATGTTCAATAGAGAGGACACTATTCATGACCCCGAGAGTGGGACATTCAAGTGGTTTCTCGACCTGCCCGACCCCGACTCAACCTCCATGTCTGATAAAGATGCCAATCTTGGTGGGGATGCTGATTACTTCGCTGCTGAAAGGAACAGCAGGTCAGCTGCACGATCATCCTTTCTAAAATGGCTTCGAACAGGGAAAGAAGTATACCATATCTCCGGAAAGGCAGGCTCGGGCAAGTCAACTCTCATGAAATTTCTCTACCATCATCCCAGAACTAAAGAAGAGCTTACCTTATGGGCGGGGGGAAAAAAGCTTGTCATGGCCCACTTCTTTTTCTGGAAAGCTGGGGATAACCTTCAGAGGTCTCTTCAAGGTCTCCATAGAAGTTTACTCTTTGAGGTCCTAAGACAGTGTCCAGATTTAATTCCTCTTGTGTTTCCATCACAGTGGAAGAGCCTGCGTGACTCTATTCAAGTAATACAGAGTGGGCTTTTCCGCCACAAGGATATAGAGGATGCTTTCCAACTCCTTGTTCACCACCGTACATTTCCCGCGCACCGATTCTGCTTCTTTATCGACGGGTTGGACGAATTTGAAGGTGATAGTGTCGACTACAGAAGACTTGCTAAATAGCTGAGAGCTTGGGCCCGTAGGAATGACCTGAAATTATGCGTCAGCTCTCGACCATATATCGAGTTTGATGATCTATCATTGGCCGTCTCTGACCAGCACATGCATCTTCATCATCTAACAAGCCGCGATATCTATTTGTATAGCCAAGAGATGCTCAAGGAAGCGGCAGGTTTGCAAAACATACGGATAGTGAATGACTATGACTGTCTTGTCAAAGATGTGGTTAACATGTCAGATGGGGTCTTTCTCTGGGCATGGTTAGTGGTCCGATCTCTAATATCAGGTATACTGCGAGGGGATTCTATTAGCTCGCTCCGACGTATCCTTGTGACAACCCCAAGAGAGCTAGATGCACTGTATGTGCAGCTCATCGATACGCTAAGTCCTCATGACCAACGAGACGCAGCTCGAATCCTTCTATGGGCAGCTGATGAAACGTTCAATTTTCCATCCAGCTTAGTCGCGTTTTGGTGGCTTGAGGAAATGAATTCAGAGTCATTTCCCTCAGCAGACTCTATTACGCCATTCTCTCAACCACGACTTGAGGAAGTGATGGAGACCATGGAGCGGTGTGTGAGGGGGCTTACAAGAGGGTTGCTTGAAGTAGTTCCTTTAGACGTCACGTCCATATACACCGAGAGGGCCACGCTTATGGTTGGCCTAGGCACAAAGCAATGTCAATTCTTTCACCGAACTGCGCGGGACTTTGTCTTGGATCACCCTAAACTAGGGCAAATTATTGATATCAAGACCGTCACCAGCCTTGAGACAATCCATCGGCTTCGACTTGCGGAGATCATGACTTATGACTACAGATATCGATACGAAATCTGCGGCGAATTCGAAGCGAGCGTATTCAGTACAGTGTTTGACAGGCAGATACCAGTGCCCGCCCTTGAAGCCTATTGCAAGGTCTTTAAGGAATCTGTTGAGAGGCTTGGCATCAAGCAGGAAGTATCGTATTTCAGGTCTCCGCAATACGACAGCAAGCACCCCTTCCACGCATCATTCGTCCACCTAGCGGCTTGTCGAGATGCCGGAGAGTACGTCTTAAAAGTCGCACGCGAACGTCCCGAATTACTCACATCAACATCACAGTTGAATCTTCTTGTCAGTGCAGGGCAGAGATTGAACACCCAGCTAGTTCGGCATTTACTGGAAGCCGGCGCCTCGCTTGAAACCGATGTTCTATGTGAAAGGGCGGGTCGTCCAGAATCTTGCTCCGCTTGGATGGTTCTTCTGCACCATTTTGGATCCTTGATACATCGTATGTATTATCCTGAGGAACATCGATCTGCAACGTGGGACAGAGCCTTTGAGATACTGGAAATATTACTGGAGCATAAGAAGTTCCTTCGTGATCTTGCAGTTGGCTGGAAGCTTTCCTCCCGGCCAGGAGACACGATTTTATACGTCACCATCCATGATATGATTGAACACTACCAGCCATCAAACAGAGATCAATTGCTTTCATTGATGGCGGAGCCACACGAACATGGCTTTAGGGCGTCAATCCAAAGAGTACGAAATAGGGCCAAGGGGCTTTACGCAACCCGCAATGCTCAACCCGACACTCGACTTGTTCACTATAATCCATCGGACAATTGTATGGATCATGACAGCGGCCGTCCGTGGATACTTTTATGTGGCGACTGGCAGACGACGCTGGATCTCGAGTACGCCATCTGCTAAATCGAAGATGAGAGGGGCTTTTGCAGTCCACCATAGCGACCACCGTGAAAGACCGCCTAATGTAAGCTTTTGGAGGAACTGGGGATGTCGGCGCTACATGACCTCGCTGGTAATTTCATCGCCTGTTGACTTTGATGGTTATTCTGATTTTTGTCTCAAACTAATCCTGGGAGACTGTGAATCAGTGGAGATTGTATATTTGAGTTGTCATGGTTAGAGTATACCCAAGCGAGAAGTAACACCTAGCTACTAGCGACGCTACCGGTCTGGTCCCTTAGCAATGAGGGAGTTCAGTACCGAAGCAAGCGAAGCCATAACCTCCAACTGTCATATCACGCCTCCATCCGTACCCGTACAGAGACTCATAAACCCTGACCTTGTTTAAAGAGGTCCGGGGATGTAAAGGTACTATGTTCCAGGACACTAAGCTAACTACAGAGTGTCTAGGTCTATATGCAATCAATCTTTCTCAACTGTGTCCTTTTCAGCGTCAGCATCCGCGAATCATTGATATCAATTTTTGAGACAATTCGTAGTACATGCAAAAGTAGAACTATGGCCTCCACCGAAAAGCAGGATGTTTCCAATCCAGATCCTCCATCTGCTCAGGCGACAAATGCGCCAATCGTTCCAACTCAGATGCCTCCGCAGCCTCTCTCTTGACGTTATCCCGCTTCATCCAGAGCAGCATAACCGTCGCCAGAACCAACGTACTGCCCTGCACAGCAAGATTCAATCCATTCCCAATCGGATAATTCGGTCGATCAAATGGAAGGAATGACCAGGTGGAAATCAGCCCTCCAATGTTTCCCAATGCCACATTCACCCCTATTGCTGACGACCTTGCCGTATCTGACACCACGTTTGCTGAGACCTGGCTGTTCGTGAGAGCCCCTAGCGAGAAGGCGGAGGATGCGATGAGGAAGGTTGCTGCGTATCGTGCGGTCGTATTCGCAGTGGACAGGAAGATGATGTATCCAGTAATCCCCAGAGGCGCCGATACAATCATGAAAACCTGCCGTCTATCGAACCTCCAGCTCAATAATGGGATCAAGAGGGTCACAAATGCACCGACTACATACGGCGGAACCGTATACAGCTGCTGCGTGATCGTACTCTCATCCGTATAGATCGTCTGAATAATAGTCGGAAGAAAGAACCCCAAGCCTTGCACCGTGACATTGCAGAAGAGGAAGATCCACGCCGTGCTGATAGTGATCGGGTTGAAGATCCCCAGCATGAACTTGCGCTTGTCCATCTTATCCAGCACCCTCGTCTGGCCAACTCGCTCCGATCGCACTCGCATCTCGGAGAGTTTCTTCTCTTCCGGCGTTAGCCAGCGAGCGCTCTCCGGTCTGTCGGTTAGTATAGCGAAGCCGATAATTCCGAGGCCAGTGGTTATGATTCCTTCAATGACGAAGATCATCCGCCAGCTTTTGACACTTCCGACACTGTCGATGTTGAGGATGCCAGACGCGAGAAGGCCGCCGAAAGCGCCAGCCAACGGACCCATCACTAGGTAAAGACCAAGTCGGAAGGTCAGTTCGGATCGACGGTACCTGCTACTGTCAGTTATTATTTCTTGTAATACAAGACAAGGGATATGCACCAACGTGAGAGGTAATAAGCAATACCCGGCAACATTCCCGCCTCGAACACCCCCAGCAGGAACCGCACTCCCATAATCTGAGGTACGGTCTTCACGAATCCAGTCGCGATAGAACACCCGCCAAACAGAACAGTCAATAGAGGAATAAACCAACCCGGCCCCATAAGCTTGCAGAGAATATTGGACGGAATCTCAAAGACAATATACGAAACATAGAACATGGAAAGGGTCGCATTGTAGTCAAAGCCCACCATCCCCAGGTCCTTATCGAGACCCGCGATGCGCGCGTTTCCGATGTTGGCTCTGTCGATGAAGCAGAAGATGTAGAGGAGACAGATAATTGGCATAATCATGAGGTCAATCTTCGTTCGCAGGCGACGTTCAGCTGCGCGGTCGAAGGTGATCTCGACTCCGGGAGCGATCCTAGATTATTAGCATTGAATATGTCTTCATGGTGAGTGAAGATTGTACTTGACTTCTTCCGCCTGAGCTCCCTCCGAGCCAGCCACTGGCCCTTTCTCGATCTCAATCCCTGCCATCATGGGCCCAAACGTGAAAGCTCAAGGAGACCGAAGGAGGTGTTCCTGCGTGGAGCGACTCAGGGTCGGAGAGGGCTGGGAGATGGGCACTCTGTCTGATATATCTTTTGTCGGCTAGTGCACCTGCCAATAAACGAAGGATCCGCAGGCGGGAAGAACACCTTTGATAACCTCGTGAATTGAAGTCAAATCTTCGTACAGCTATCTCTTGCCAAGTGATAGCAGGCAATTCGAGGGAGTGTCATTGGTAGGATGCAACGCCACGCATTCTCGGCGCGGGGAAGCTGCGAAGTCCCCTCAAAGGATCCAACGGCTCCTGAATGACAGCTTTCCGAGGTCGATGTGGTCAGAAACCCCTTTCGAATAGCAAGAGTCGTCTACTAGTAAGCTGCTAGCTGTCTGGAGATGATTATGTCTGGAAAACGGCGAAGGAACGACTGATCTATAGGCATCAAGGGCATTATCTACGAGACGGGGACAAGCCGTAGTAGCACAGCGGTCGTCATCAGATAGCGCCTATCGACAGCGAGATGGAGACACTGTCAATGGTCCGATCTGATTGATTCATTTCAGCTACCTAGGGATCTTTACAACGGCCGTTAGTGGTAGATGTCCATCAAAGAAGTCAATGCTCGCAGCCATCACCACATGCCAGCCATTACTCAAGCTTCATCGGAAGAGAGAGGAAGGTTTCGGATGTCGGAAGTCAAGCTAATCGGATTCACTCCCGATATGCGATGCTTTCGAGCCCAGGTGGACGGTGGCCACAATGCCTGCAACCACGCAGACGATC
The DNA here is from genome assembly GCF_047715665.1 of Aspergillus karnatakaensis. Taxonomy (NCBI): domain Eukaryota; kingdom Fungi; phylum Ascomycota; class Eurotiomycetes; order Eurotiales; family Aspergillaceae; genus Aspergillus; species Aspergillus karnatakaensis. The sequence continues at coordinate 101,243 of NW_027395773.1, forward strand.
GCTAGTATTGGTTAGAATGGCTCTCCGGCTACAGGCAATGTGAACAAACTCACCCAAGAAGCACTGATACTCCAAATACCCGAACCCTTCCACCAAGAAGCCAGCGACAATAGGGGCAACCAGAGACCCGGTCATCCAACTGATTGTGGTGACCGAAACAGCGCGAGAATAGCCGCCGTTGGGTCCAAAGATACCAGGCATACTCATCTCAATCTTATCGACGGTTTCTGGAGGACTCGTCAGAACTCATAGCTCCTGTATAGTAGGCTGCGGATACATACCGGTGGCTTCCATCGTACCGACTCCGTACAACAGGCACATCAAACAGCCCATCAGAGCGATACAGGTCGCGTATAGTGCCTTTCCAGCGATACCGGCGGGGGCCCATTCAATGCGTGAGTCGCCTGCCAACCCGGCCAGTATCAGGAAAGGAACCATTGCGAATAACCCCATAGCAGTGGGTGAGCGTGATCCCACGCGGTCCTTGAGCCATCCGACCACTGGCGCGAGCAGGATTCCCGGGGCCTGGATAGATGCAAAAAGAAGGCCAACAGGGAAAACACCCCACTGAAAGGCGTCGCGTGCGTGTGGAGCTATTGTTGATGCAAACCCTGTGATCAAGATGGAGTGCACGAAGAAGCAGAATATCCCCGCCGCGAATCGAGGCTCACGCATGAGGCAAAAATAAAAGCGCCAGCCCTTTACCTCAGGGACTTGCGGGACTGGTCGCTGGCCTAACAGAGGGTCGGAGGGCTGAGGCTCGTCTTGACTTGCAGGAGTACTCTACACGATATGGATTAGCGAATCGTCGGTCTGCTACGTCCTTCTCACTTACCTCTTGCACCTTCACTTTCTCCACCATCAATAGGCGAAGAATGATATCCACGACCAGGAAGAATACTGCACCAGACCAAGCGCCCCAATACCCAGACAGCCCGAACAGCAAACCTGCGATTGCCGGACCAGCACACCCGCCCGCGGCGGCAACCGTCGAGACTGCACCAGATATCTTGCCCATGTGCTCCGATCCCAGGTTTTCAGCCAACGTCGCCAGACCAATGATCCACATCGCGTTACTGACGATACTCTGGAAGAGGCGACCGACGAGTAAACCGACCACTAGGTCACCAAATAATGTTAGCATGAACGTGAAGTCAACAGAGAAGGTCCAGGGTGTACGACATACAGGACGTGGTAAGGGCAAGACAAAGCACGCTGCCCAGTGCCAGTACCAGCATCACTAGCAACAAAACCTTCTTCGATTTCACTCGATCCGAAAGGCTTCCGACAAACGGACTGGACACCACCGCGGCTAAGGCTCCCTCTGCCAGAAAGATCGAGGTATATCGCTGGGCCAAAGCCGGGTCCAGACCAATGCGTTGCGCGAGAATATAGGGTAACAGAGGCGCCATAAAGGCAAACAGCATTTCATCTAAGCAGATCGAAATTACAGTCAGCTATTTGTGTGCACGCTGTCGTGCTTCGCTTACCGTTGAAGATTGCCATCAACAAAGTCGTGGTTATGAACCAGTTCGATGACCGCCATCGGTATCCCCATGGTTTGTCTGAGCCCGGTCTGAAGCCAAAGGCTGTTTGTAGCTTCTCGCGAAGCGAACTCTTTGTATTCCCTGAGGATGGACCGTACATTGCAGCTCTCTGGGCTCAAAGCCGTGGTACCCAAATTCAACCGCGGGAGTCGTGCAACAGGAGACACAGACTTACAAGGGAATACCGCAGAAGGTGGGAAGGGAGAAACGCTAGAAAGTGTTCTTGAAGCAAGCGTCCACTCCCACTTCAGCTCCCCCCGCTTATACCCCGATTAGGTACCCTCTGCTGGCCAGCCTTTCCTGATCTGCGCATGTATGCATGGAGAGGCGGCACGAACCTCCTCCAGGTGAGAGGGATATTTCAACCGACCCACTAAAGACGAGTAGCCAACTTGATCACCATCTCCCGGCATCGGTGGCGTCGAAAGTATGAACCTTATTGCCTACCCTTGCTGCCGGGTGGCGAGAAGAACCTGTTACATTCGGCCATCTGGTCGAAGGAAGAGCATGCTGCGGTGATCAATGAGACATGCAGTCGCAGATGATCCTCTGTTATGAGTCAGTCTACCAATGGGGAGGCAGCCATGCAGTGTCCCGGAGGTGCGACTGCCGGCAAATCCTGGACTAGAGTATACGTATGCTGCGCGAATCGCCAGCCATGACTCGCGAGTAGTACGGAGTACAGTCTTTCAAGTAATCCCTCGGCAGTTCTTAGTTTCCTTGAACAGTATCTAGTTAGGGTCTCTACGTGGTCTAAGCATTGTCGGGAGTACCCTCATTCCTTCTTTCTTCCTCTTCCTCCTCTTCCGGCGTCGGGATCTTTTTCTTCACTCGAGCAGGGCTTCCCACCGCAACAGAATAGGGTGGGATATCTCTAGTAACAACCGAACCGGCACCCACCGTCGAGCCGTCTCCTATCTTCACACCGGGTAAAACCGTCACATTTGCCCCAATCCAGCAGTCATTCCCAATGAAGATCGAATGACCGAACTCGACTCCTTTTCTCCGCGACCGAACACTTGTTTCGTGGCTGGCGGTGATGAGGCTGACATTTGTTCCGAACAGCACGCGATCTCCGATGACAACCAGGCTTGTATCAAGTATCGACATTCTGAAATCCTTGTGTGTTAGTTGAGCTGTGATGGAATAGAAAGGACTAACGCACCCCCAGTTGATAAACGTCTCACTGCCAATCGAGACATTGAACCCATAGTCGGTGTAGAAGGGAGCTTCGACGAACGATTTCTCGCCCAGCCTGCCCACAATCTTCTGGAACTGTTTAAATCGGTGATCGAACAGCTCGTCGGAGGGGATTTTCGTCATGTCTGTGGAATTGTACTCCGCGCACAGACAGCGGGCCTTGAGGCGGCCTTCGACGAGGGCGGGCAGGAACGGATCATATCTGTGATATAAAATGTTAGACAAAATGCATTCAAGAGCTGGTTAGATTATTCTTGAGTGTACAGTAGCCCGGATATCATCTTTTCATAGCCATCGCTTTGTGGGGTTCCTCTGAGCTGTTTCGAAATTTCGACCAACTCGAGATTCTTCTCGGTTGCCGGAGCAGCGTAGGGCCATGGTGTGGAATCCATTCTCGAAGGAAGAGTAATGATAGCTGAGGTCTTTGCGACTGAGGTGCTAAGAACAGGAAGGGAAGCGCTGGAGTGGCGGGGACCAAGGTTACTTGGAACTGATCCATGAATATTGCTTCTGCTCAGCTGACGGTCGAAGCAAACACCCCGACTGCAGACTCGCACCTCGTTTATTTCGCAAACAATTCAATTGAACCGTAATTGTTTTGTATTACTAGTACTGTATGCATACAGACATGCAGGTCAAGCCTCGAGCTCACTCCTTCCAGCGAAGGGCAGCGCCAATCACCGAACCATCGACGCCACAACCAACCAGGAAGATCCCTAAAGCGCAGCTCATCCAATCATGCAAGCACTAACCAATCCAGACTCTCGCTGACGACTTCGTCAAAAGTCAATCGGTTTCGCATCCTTCAGCTCCTCCGGATAAAGCACATAGATCGGATCCTGCTCATCCACATGGCCACACACCGGATCACTAAGATAGTACCCGGTAAACTTCTGCGTGGGGCGGTCGTACTCGCGCATGCGCTCAGCAGGAACTGCCAGGAATTGATTCTCCTCTTGCCGAAAATAGCCTCGAATCGCGCAGGTGGAGAACATCATCCGGTACTCGTCGGCAGTCGTATTGTGTCCAGCCCCGTGGTAGAGAGAGGAAAAGAAGATCAGGGCATCGCCTTTGTTCATCTCGGCGTAGACGCAGTCGTCCTCATCCGGAGGGGTCGCTCGATTGGTTCCCCTGTGCTCAGCTCCATCAGCATCTATATCCATCCTGAGAGATGGGTGGACAAACCAAAGGTGGCTGCCTGGTATCATCTGGGTGCCGCCATTCTCCTTCGTGACCTTGCACCCAGCAATGAACATGTTCATGGCAATCTGCTGCCGGTAATCCTTCTCATCGTCCCACACGCTCGACTCAACAATGAAGTTGTGATTGACGTAGTCGTCTCGATGCAGAGGCTGTGGCTTCGCGCCCGGCCCAACCTTCAATGCCGTAGTCGAGGTAATGTAGGGCTTCGAAACAGACTCAGACCACTCCTTCCCCCACCAGTTCCAGCTCCTGGTAGTAAGAAAGTGATCACAGAGCTGCTGAAAGAGCGGGTTCATCATCTGCGTGCGGACATACGTGGGGCTGAGGGAAATCAGGTTTGGCGCACGCTGGGTCTCCTCTGCAACAGGCATGGCTCAGCAGATGGCACGATTTATGGGCGTATCTTGGACTTACTAGGAAAGAAGGAACCCTCCCATGCATGGCTTTGCTCTAGCCTCGGCCTAACCTCTTCGTAGGCCTGGTCGACGTCGGCGGTTGAGACGAGGTCTCTCACGAAGACGGCCCCGTCCCGCTTCATGAGGGCGATGATCTCCTCAAGGGGGGTAGATTGATCAACGTACTGGACCTGCGGCCTGTTGTCTGGCTTGGTCACGGTCATTTTGCTTTCTAGTGGATGCGATGTGGGCTCAATATTGCGATTGTTGAAGCAGTACGTTGATGTTCTGGATTCGAGAGGAACTACGGGGCTTATATATGCTTAGAGGGCGCTTCTCTGTAGGAACTCCCTACGTAATCGGCTAATCGAGGCTATGAACTAGTGATAAGCTCTGAAATGTATACGTGTGATAGCCTGCAATATCTACCAATAACCCAAAATCTATACTTCCGCCCACGAAATGCCTAACGCGATCTAGTTTGGCAGAGGATTGACCAATCCTGCCTCCGTGGCCGCAACCTGCAGGGCCACAAATCTGGAGTACACGCGCGACTGAGCCAGATTCCCTCCCATGAACCAAAACCCGGGGTGTCCGCTGGGACGCCATAGCTGAGGAACGAACATTAGCTAGGCCAGGATAGTTTGAACTGCATGCTCTTACCGTGTTGAATTCTCCTTGCTCATCCAGTCCCCACGTCTCCTTGTGGCACTGGTCTGCAACCTTGGATCCCAGCACTTTACGCACCGATTCCAATGGTCCGTGATATCCAGTCGCCAGAACTACAATGTCGGCCTCTAGCCGGGTGCCATCGCCGAGAAGAACGTGTCGCTCATCAAATCCGGTGACACCTTCTGTGCAGTGAGCCAGCTTGATCTTACCATCAATGATCAGCTGGCTACAGCCAAAGTCAATAAAGTAGCCGCCTCCTCGGTGAACAAACAGTCCAGTGATACCCTGCTCGTGGGGGCCATTGTCGAGCTCGAAGCCCGAGCGTTTGAGCCCTTCGAGCAGTTCTTTATCTGCCTCGAGGACATCTCGTGTGTTCGGACGGAACAGAGCCAGAGCAACAGGCCACGGAAGACTCTCGGTAAGAATATCGACTACATCTTGTGGAATTCTAGAAACGATAGGCGCAGCAGGTTAGGGCCGAAAATCTATAACATGCCATCTCACTTACTTGTCATTCTCCACAAAAGCATTCTCCGGAAGGAGGGGAATGCCAGCCTGTCCGAGGACGTATGTCGCTCCTCGCTGAATCATTGTAACTTGAGCTCCGTTCTGGTAGAAATCTTCTGCAATATCGTGGCCGCTGTTACCGGTGCCAACAACGATCACCTTCTTGCCCTTGGGGTTTACGAGCGCTGCGTCTCGATGAGCCTTGCTGTGATAGACGGTACCCTGGAACAAGGACTGGTTTGCCAGATTTGGAACCTTTTCAACTCCAAACTGTCCTGCACACCAGACAACATGGTGTGGTCGGATCTCACGTTCTGCCCCGTCGCGGATGAGCGTCACCGACCAGCGCTGTTGAGTCTCATCGAATTCTGCCGATTTGATGGTTGTTTTCAGCCACACATTGAGCTCCATGAGGGTTGCGTAGGCTTCGAACCAGTCCGCGAGCTTATCCTTAGACGAGTATTTGGACCAGTTCTTGGGAAAGGGAAGGTACGCGAGGTGAGTGACATCGACGTGGTCATGCGTAACTAGAGTCTAACGACCCTCAGTCAGTAAGAGCCTCGCAGACATTGAAGGCCATTGGTTCCTACACGGTAGCGATTCCGCCAGTTGTCTCCGACACGTTCATTCTGATCGATCACAAGGCAAGAGATTCCGATGGTCTGCAGGCGTGCGCTGACATTGAGGCCCGATTGCCCTAAAGGACCAAATACATCGCGTTAGCCAGATCTACAGGACAATCCCACTGGAGCAAGAGAACTAACCAGCACCAATAACCAGCACGGTCGGTTCCTCGTCTTCAAATTCAATTTGCCTCCTCCGCCGCTCGATCCACGTCCCCCGGTCAATCCCACCGGGCATCGAGTCCACTGTGCCCTCCAATCTTTTCACTCCAACGCGGTCTTCAAAGCCCTTGAGGCCTTGAAGAGCAGTGTATACTGAATATGCCTTCCAGGGGCCGGTTGGATGCTCCTGGGTGAGGTATACGACTCCCGAGCCGTTCCCGCAGGAGGTATCAAACTCGAACATGGCGCTGATCCATGTCGTACCCTTCTCTGGTATTTCCACTGCAGGCGCAATCTTGGCTTCGTCAGCGAGACGGAGGTTCTTTATCTGAGCCCGAGACTGGTGCTGCGAGACGTAGCTCTGGACCTTCTCAAGGCCTTTCAGGGTATGAAAGTCCCAGTCGAATGTGAGCATGTCGCGCCACCACGACTCGGAGTACAGCAGATCTGAGAGATCGAAGGTAGAGCCTCCGCTCAACGTGGACTGCAATTGATCCAGCCATTTCTGAGCAATGTTTCTCGTCTCGGGATGGTCAATTGGGAAGTCGGGGGTCGCGGGCAGGTTCACGTCGGCATGGTAGGTGGCACTCATGGTTGTTCGACCTGTGCTTCGTGACTCGATGGCTGGCAATGGCTCTATAATTTCACAAGGACTCGTGAGCTCCGTGACTTCGATCTTGAACCCTGAGTTGGGGGGCAGGTGGCGGGCGGTTGCCAAAGATCCCGTAGGTACTTTGTTTGCTCGAGGCTTGCTGCCCCTCCACGGAAACCTGCATCAAGGGTGCCTTGATCACAATCTATGCAGAGGAGATGCATGGTATGATCGGCATATACTTTTTTAGTTTTGGTACGGGATAATTACATACAAGCCACCCGAACGATCAGCATCGTATCATGGTATTTTTCAACCTCCTGAGTTCTAGGTGAGCTCAGACCATGCATGACACTCCATAACCGCTTGATTCCAGCTTAAAAAGAGCTAGCTGACGCCATGGTGCTGCTCCAGAAGTCTAGATTCAGTCGCAATGGCAATCACCGACCTTGCCATGACCCAGGCAGCCACAACGCCGCTTTCCTTGTTTACATTGTGAGGATCTGCTCATTCCATCTTCGGTACTCCGTAGGAGATGATGCTAAGACGCTCTGACAGTGGAGACTCGTATACATGGACTGGCTTCAATTCGTCCCTGGAGGCGCCCTCGATTGCGAATCCCATGGGAAACCCGGGCCTAGGTAGGAATCCTCCACGGCAATCTCCACCAGAGATCTATGGACTGACGATAGAGATCGGATCTGCAGGTGAGGAAACAGCTACCGACGGCCTTAATTGGCTCGGTTATCTTGTGACGACCTTCAATGAGAGTTCGATTCTGAGCTACAACTTTGCCTCGTACGGCGCCACCGTCAACAACTCAGCTATTCCTGCTTTTCCACCGGGACCTCGCGACCTTGTTCAGCAAGCCACCGACTTTCGCGAACATTACTGTGATGATCATGCAGGCTGGGATGCGGAGACGTCACTTTTCGGTATCTGGATTGGGATCAACGAGTGCGTTTCTTTTCGCTCAACATAGATTACCGCGATTGACCTTCGTGATAGTGTCTACCACAGCTCCACGATGGCTGATCCTTCGGCCTCTATTCAGGCCGACATACAGAGCTACACCGAGCTCTACCACCAGCTCTATGATTGTGGAGCCCGAAGGCTCCTCGTCATGAATGTTCCACAGATCACTCGAACTCCTGCACTGCTTGCAGATCACCAGTCACATCGAGATGCCGTGTACGACTCCGTCCTGCACTTCAACTTTCTTTTGGAGCGCGAAATAGCCCTGTGGAACAACAACCACACCCCTGATGCAAGTTCTCCTGTCTCGAGACTCCATACATTCGACTAACGCAATCCCAGACTCATATTTTCTTCTTCAACGCGTGGGCCTTTACGGATTACGTCCTCGATAACCCCATAGCCTTTGGATTTCGTGATAGCTCCTGCATTGGCGAAGGTTGCATCTGGTGGGACGACTTTCATCCCACTTCGCAGTTTCACAGGCTTCTTGCAGCTGAGCTGCAGTCCACGTTACACATTTGAGCTCAGAGCGCACGGCGCACCCCTTTGCACATTGAGTTCAGCTATTTCGGAGCCACTCTGCTGCGACTTCCATTCACAGTATGCCGGTGCTATCCATTCAGCCTTCGAAGTTCGAACTCGTAGGAACAATTTGAATAGGCAGTGGCGAGTCGTGCTGATCTATTGCAACATTGTTGACCCCTCAAGCTGGGAGGAACTTGTTCCTCCAGAAAGAATGCTAAGGAAGGCTTCGACATCAATGTATCTCGTCAAGTCTCAGTAAGCACGGAAAATGGAGTTGAACTCACTAGCTACAAGGTAGCCCGCCCTGAACAGTCAGCTGGAATTACTTAAGTAGAAAGGAGCCGTAGAAGTCTTCTTCCATGTTCAACTCTTTCGTTCATACTGCTATCAATACACACCATATACTTTTCCATCCATCCATCATGGCGTCTTCTATCAATGTTCTTGAATATCTCCGTCAGAATACTCAGGTCGATCTCGATGCCTTGGACCTTGACGGTAGGCGCTGATTCTCCAGTTCATTTGCCTCCGTTAACATAGGTGCAGCGGCGAAGAACGGTGCTCTGGGGAAGCCCTATGTAGATGCCACCTCCAACCAGGTACTCGAGTTTCTCCAGCGCGACAACCCACCCTCTCTAACATGGCCAGATCGAGGTGTTTTTCCAGCTTGAGAACCCAGCGAATGCCGCCATAATTCAGCAAACCTTGTCCGTAACTGCCGAAATTCACCACCTCCGACAGAACCTCACCTTTGATGAGCTCGCTGTCGAGGTCGCTGTACGTTACCTCCAATGCCTAGTTCTATACATCAGCTAACGACCGCAGGGTGTCATCCTCGCCGCTCGAGTGCTCCCCTATATCAGTGGCAATGTTCATGTCATGGCGAATCCGTACTACGCCTTCAACACGCAGAAAGTGGTAGATACTGGTAGGCGTAAGTACACTTCGCGCTGGAATCTTGCAATACTCTAGCCCATCTAAGACATGCACCAGGCTACCACGCCATCTTCCGCCACCTCGACTCCAACATCGACCTATCACGCGTTGTAATGAAAGTCCCAGCAACGTGGGAAGGACTCCAGGCGTGCAAGACGCTAAAGGCCGAGGGCATCCAGACCCTAGGCACAACAGTGTTCTCGCTAGAGCAATGCATCCTCGCTGGTGAGGCTGGGTGTGTATCTGTTTCTCCGTTTATTCACGATCTGAAGAGGGTGGTCGATCCTAGGTATGCTCATGCGACTCATCACCTTCGCTCCATTCGCTAACAAATGTTCCTCCAAAAGCCACAAAGACGACGACCCACTCATTGCCCTCTGCGTCCAAGCCCAGGAATACTACAAACAGCACAGCATCCCAACACGAGTCAAGGCCTGCAGCCCCGGGTCGATCGACGAAATTCTTCGACTCGCCGGCGTCGATGCGCACACCATTGAGCTTCCTGACTTGGAAGCAATGGCCAGCGAGGAGCGCGATCAGACTCAACTCGAGTCTCTATGCCTCTTCGCGCCCAGAAAGGCGCAATCCAGCAACGGGATCGAGCCCCCAGTCTCGTACATCGACAACGAGGCCCGCTTCCGCCTGGACCTGGCCGCCAGCAAAGGTGGCAAATCGCAGTTCAAGCTGTATCGGGTAAGGATTCCGAGTTCCCTGATTTGTCGTCCAAAGAAGTGGCTGGCTGGCTGACCGCGATACTTGATTACTACCTAGGCAATTGATGTGTTCTGCGATTTCCAGAGGAAGGATGAGCAGCTTTTCCGCGAGGCCAGAGGCTAGATCCGGAGGTGGAGCTGGAGCTGGATCTGAATCTGACGCTACTTTTGCTTGCTTGCTTTTTTGGGACCGAACCTTGACGGCTGAACAATTGGTTCAGGGTGCAAGAAAGCCATAGTTCGTGCTGCAGAAAGCACAAAATCAAATTGCGAGCTTTGACCAATAGAATGAATGTCAATCATTGCTCGGCAGCCTTGAATCACTCCGTATTTTAGACCTTTCGGCGGATTTTGTAGCATAAGCCTTCTTCGCCAGGCAGGGTGAGGAAGATCAGCGATCCTTGGTCCCTACGATCTAAGATGCCCTGGCCAGCCCAGTACGCCGTCTTAATACAGCTGCTTTATACCCCGCCTGCGTGTAGTATGGCTGGATTTGGAATAGTGACTATCATTCTTGTTTTTCTTTTTTTGTCCACACTGACGAGTTCAGATTGCAGAAGGCGTCACTGCTTTCACATTTAAATCCAGAGACGTCGTGTACAAACGCATCCCAACATAGTCCAAGAAGATAGTACAGTACCCCACGAAATCACGAAAGCAACCAACTCAAACATGGGCAGCATTTCCTACGCCATCCCCGTCGGATCCACGATCCTTGTCACCGGCGCCAATGGCTATATAGCTTCCCACGTCTGCGATATTCTACTTAGCCTTGGCTACCGTGTTCGCGGAACCGTCCGGTCAGAGAAGCCCTGGCTGGATGCGTTCTTCGAGGAGAAGTATGGCGCTGGAAGGTTTGAGTCGATTGTCGTGCCAAATCTGGTTGAGACAGAACCCTGGCAGGACATAATCGCCGGTGTTGATGGGGTTGCTCATGTCGTGCGTCATTCAACAGTCTTCGAAGATAATTTTGATGTTAACCGATCATATTCCAGGCATCTGACTTGTCGATGAACAACGACCCAGACGCCGTTGTGCCGAAAATGATCAAGATGGTCGTCAACGCTCTAGAAGCCGCGCAAGCTGAGCCCTCAGTCAAAAGGGTGGTTTTGACGTCTTCCTCCACGGCGGCTTTTATTTCTGTCCCTAATAAGGAGGGTGTCCGAATCACAGATGGTACGCCCATCACAGATTCTACACTATCCTGATACTCAAGATAGCTAACCTCTGTAGACACATGGTTTGACTCCTCCATTGAGAAAGCCTGGAGCAAGGACACTCCAGAGGATGAGAAAGGCTTCGCGGTGTACTGCGCCTCAAAGACACTGGGCGAGAAGGAGGCCTGGAAGTGGGTGGAACAACATAAACCGAACTTTGGCTTCAATGTTATCGTTCCCAACACAAACGTACGCAGTATTCCAGATCCGCAACTCGATTTAATACTAACCTGCTGTTGTTAGTACGGCAAAATCCTCTGCCCTGAGCAGCCTGGCTCGACCATGTCCTGGACGGCCAACCTACTCAAGGGGGATGACTTTGTGGTTCGGAGCTTCCCTCCTCGTGAGTACCTTTGGCCATGTCTCTGTTAGAACCACTATCTAACGACTGTTCCCTTTTAGAATGGTATGTAAATGTCGAAGACACTGCCCGTCTCCACGTCATTGCCCTTTTGAATCCGTCAGTTATCAACAAACGGATCTGGGCATTTGCCGGCAAGTTCAACTGGACAGACATCATCACCACTCTACAGGAGCTCCGACCAGACAACAAGCTTCTTCTACCTTGTCCTAAGAATGAGGGCAGAGATCTCAGCGACGTTGTGGGCTCTGCTGAGGCGGAAGCCATGATCAAGGAGTTCTTCGGTAGATCCGGATGGGTGGGACTCAAAGAGACTCTTGCTGATGGGATCGAGGGTCGTTGGTAGCCAGTAGCCGGCAGTTGATACAATATAGCATATATTGAGATGTTCATGAAGAGTATTTGAGGGCTCATACTGGATTTCACGTGTAGCAAGATATTCCCCGCCAATTTATACCAAGAGCAGAAACAGATCGCGTCTTCAGGCCACCTCGATCGCTATACTGGTATGCTTCTTACATTCTTATAAGTCTTAAACTCTGAAGAAATATCCATTGCCGCTATCTCGTACTAAGCTCAATCCTTATACCTTCTCACTTGATCCTGCTTTTTCCAGCACCTCTCGGAGGCTCCGGAAAGGCACATTTTCAAAATATCTCGCCTTCTGGTCCAGAGTCTTCTCTCTTGGGCAGCAGTTCGCACCGCTGATAGTCAGTTCTTCTGCCTCAGCGATCGCCCGCCCCTCACACCCTCCATGACCTTCATGCTCAGCTAGTGCAGCCTTTATGTCGTCCTCGCTACGGTACAGTCGCTCCAACGGGCGGCCTATCCGTAAGTCAACCACCAGTCAAAAGTTTTGGGCTGTCGAAAAACCAAAGATCATACCATAGAAGTCCTCCAATGCTTTGGCAGCGTCATTGAAACTTGCATATTCCCCTGCAACGTAGGTCACTTGATCCTAAGACCAGCCTGTCAGCATCACCCCCGCCAAAACATATATTGAACAACTAATACCCAAGTCGGTGCTTTAAGCAGCTCCACAATCGCCTTAGCCACATCCCGAGCGCAAGTGAAACTCTGCAGCTCATCTCCAGTTCCCCGAACCGTATACTGCCAACTCTTCAAATCTATCGGAAATTCACTGGGCACATGACGGATGAACGTCTTCTCCTGAGCAACAAAGTAATCCATGAACCATCCAAGGTTGAACGAGGTCCATTGGATCCCCTCTGTCTTGCACAGTGTATCACGGAACGGCGTGCGCGTAACGGCGTATGCTCGCGGGAGGTCCGGATAATCCTCGATATTCCCAGCATATTCCGATGGGATGAGTCGTTTACAGGTATTGGACCGGAGGCATGCGCTCAGGAGGACGGTGTGGATAGGTACGTAGTCATCGTCCGCACACTGGATTGTCGAGATCAGGGCTGTTGCGTGATTGTAATCAAGGATAGACAGCACGGAGTCTTCGGTGTAGTCCGTCGTTCGAACGAGACTGGGGTCGATTCCAGTGGATTTCAGATCATCGCCATTCTATCCACAGCATAATCAGTATGTCTGGCGGCAAATGCGAGCAATGTCAGAAGATAGCGTACCTGTCTGGAGAGGACAATAACCTTGTACTGATTGTCCTGCGAAAGAACCTCGTACAGATAGCGGCCCAGGCTCCCAACGCCGGCAAGAGCGATAGTTTGAACACAGCTGATGCTCATGGTGCCGCACCCCAGCCAGTTTCAGCTGCAGCTCGATTGTAAACAGGGACCGTACAGGAAACGAGTTGTTCCACAGGTTGAGAAGAAAACATCCAACAGCTGGAGATTGTCCCAGCATGCGGGGGTCCCATCCAGTCCAGACCCAAAGTTTGATTCTCGTATTTGATGTGACGAGATGGCAAACATGCATGAACCATCCATCTGCATCCTGCTGCAGCGTGATGTGATTAGGGCTACTTTAGTGAACTCTATTCGCCTTACCATACAGAGTACGTACCGTATGTACGGAGGGCAGGTATGGAAACTACAGAATACCGAATTCCATTTAGGGCTGCCTATATCTGGCTTCACTCTCACAAGGACCAGATTCCTTCTTCGTCCCTACTCGTTCCCAATCTATACTTTATTCTTTTCCAAGGTTGCTTCCGCTAATCCCCGCCGAATTGCCAATATGACCGTCACCCACATGATAGTGTGCCGCTTCAAGGACGGTACAAGCAACGAGGTCATCGAAGAGGTCGGCTCCCCAACACCTGCACACCCTTGTACTTCCCTCGGCTGACTCAGTCCAGGTCTGCCGGGACATCGTGGCGCTGAAGGACACCTGCATCAACCCTGTCACGCAGAAACCGTACATCAAATCCTTCGTTGGTGGCAAGGACCACTCGCCAGAGGGTGCGCAGGTAAGCTAGCCACCCTTGCTTTTTAGCTTGTACAACAAGATCATCTCTAACGCCATCTAGCATGGGATGACACATGGTTTTGTCGCTCAGTTTGAGAGTCCGGAGGATCGAAACTACTATGTTTCTCAGGATTCGGCTCACCTGGCTCTTGGGGTCAAGATTGCACCTGTTGTTGAGAAGTTTCTTTGTTTGGACTTTACTGAGGGGTTTTGGTGTAGATAGAGTTCCTGTTACTAGTGATCAATCCCATGCTCCTACCTGATGCCTATATATCACTTCGTCTTTTGTCTGCATGGTGCAACATACGAAGAAGAGTTAGCGATAAGGTGGTAGATTAGTATTCGAACAGTCTGCCTAGGATAAAAGATAGCACAACTAAATAGACCCGAAATTGAGCACACGATATCTAGGAAACAGCCCCCTTCGCCAAAGAGGGTGGCTTCGGGAGAAACCCCGTGCGGATCAGATATCTGATATTCGCACGAAGACACTCGATAACCAACAACGTCGGCTCGAATGTGGCCCCTGCCTCGCCCAGTCTCTGGCCGTTTATCTCCAAGGTAGGTAGGAGAGGAAAGAGAGGATGCGTTTCCCCAGTACGGAAAATGGCATTCTTCAGTTTCGACAACCACCGGTCTCCTGGGATTCCGTGGAGGGAATAACCACACTCCACGCGCAGAATGTCCCAGATGGTCTGGAAATACACGCCCTCCAAGATAGGCGCCACACCATCTTTGTCGGTTGACGTACCTCGCTTGAGAAGGGCGTTGACTGCAGCCTCTGACACACCTTCGACGTCGAAGACAAACAGCCACCGGTCCGCCTCATCCTGATTATATGCTCCAATTTCGATACAACCGGCAATCAATCTCCAGATGAAGTCACGGGTGTTCGCTCGCCCGTTGCTCGCCGATCCGATAATATACCCAGGGCTCACGCTGCAGATGCGCTTTCCGTCGAAAGCTGGTTCCAGATTACATGCCCTGATTACTCGGTCTGACACGTACTTGGACTGGCTGTATCCATTCCATAACACCTTGTCGGCCTGGCCTGGTTGGTCCAGCTTGCCCTGCTGGTTCGGGTTTCGTCCCCCGGAAATGAAAACAAAGCTGCAGAGATGTTTTGACCGAGCGGTAGCTTCTAGCAAGGTCATCGTCGATACGACATTGGGCTGCCGAAGGGTTTCATAATCATGTGCGTAATGAACCACCGCACCACAGTGGATTACTGCATTCACGACTTTGGTGGCCGGGCCTCGCCCATGCAGCAAGTCCAAGTGTGATCTGCTCAGTCCAAGTCCTCTCTTTGTCAGGTCTCCTGGCCAGACTGTGTAGCTGTTTCTGAAAGTCTCATTCCACCACCCCTCGGCCGTGGCAGTCTGCTTAATGCTGTCGTTGAACCGTTTTTCGCCAGAAGAACGCATGTGGACGTAAACATGTACACCTTGCTGAGCAAGAAGCTGTCGTAGAATCTCTCTTCCTAAATATCCAGACGCACCCGTCAAGAAAACATTTCGGATGACGACGCTCTTCTTCATTTGCGGGACGATCATCTGGCAGTGGAGACTCTCCAGCAACTGATGAGAGATGTTACGAGACTCCGCCTCGAGATTGATTGGGCTGATAACAGTGTAGCTACTCAACTCTTTGGGTCTGTCAATCAAGCGAGCAAGATTCCGGACCGTCAATCTTGTTTGCATGACCGCAGGCAAGGAGACCGATTCTCCAAATAGCTTCCGAAGCATGGAAAAGAGTGTGATTGTCTGAATAGAATTCAGGCCAGCCTCTTGCAGCGAAAAGTCGTATCCTGAAAGAGCAACCGGGTGATCAGGATTGAGAGTGTTGAGGTATTTCTCAATCAAAGCGCTGATTGACCACGCTGTCTTCTCGTTCTTATCCAGCGGAACTGCCTCAGATGGACGCATGGGCTCCCCGTCAGCGTCTTTTGGTTTGTTCTCGCTTCTTTCTAGCCAGGTCTTCACTTCCTTGCGATTGATCTTCATCGATGCAGTAAGTGGAAGGTATGAGAGAACAACACACGCCGTAGGAACCATGAAACTAGGCAGGAACTTGGCAAGGTGATCTTGGATTAGCGTGAGAGGAAAGCTGTCAGCAGGCAAGGCTTGGAGCTGCCCTCGTTCAGATGTTATTCCACCGTAGGACGAAGTCTCCACGACAGCCACCAGCTCGTCTTTCCAGAAGCCTCGACGAGGCATTGTTACAACAGCATGCTTTACACGGGGTACTTGACACAGGTGATATTCGATTTCTCCGGGCTCGATTCTTTGCCCACGCACCTTGATCTGATCATCTTTCCGACCCATGAATAACATCGATCCGTCGAATGCATTCAAATCATAACAAACAAGGTCTCCTGTGCGATAGAAGCGGCGGTTCTCAAGACCCAGTCTGACAGCCCACAGTGGGTCGACAACAAAAGAATTTGCCGTAAGTTCAGGCTGGTTCAAATACTCTCGAGCCAGATCAGGGCCCGCTACGACGAGCTCACCAACAGCACCGAGCGGAACAAGTTGGCTCACATCGTTCGGGTTCACCACCCAACATGGTGAGTTCGGAAGACCACGACCAATGTTCTCTGGCTGCGCTGTGGCCGCATTCAACGAACAAACACCGACCTCCGCTGGCCCGTATGCGTTCATGAGGGTTACGTGGTTACCCCACCGCCGAACATCTTCTTGAGTCATGCATTCGCCTGCCAGGGCCAGAGTCTTGAGGCTCGGAACACTCTGCGGGTCGATGGACCGGGAGTACGAAGGGGTCAGAAGCGCCAGATCCGCTTTGCTCCACCGAATAAAAGCTGCAATGTTGCCAACTCGATCTTCCTCAGAAGGAATACAGACGCATCCGCCAAAGATCAAGGTAATGAAGATGTCCATAACGGCGACATCCCATATGTATGCCGAGAATTGCAATACACGTCTTCCTCGGTATCCCATCGCTTCACCCAAAGCAACAGCATGACTGCAGATCGAGCCATGTTCATGGATCATAGCTTTGGGCTGACCAGTTGAGCCTGAGGTAAAAAGTACCAAAGCTGCATCGGTGGACGTGACCTCAACTGGGTCGCTGCAGCCACCGCCCTTCGCTATTTCAAGGTCTCGAGGAAGAACAAGTGCTTGTACTGGGAGTGACAGAATCTTGGACAGATGCACATCCGAAGTAACCACAACAGTGCATCCCAGCACCCGCGCCATCTCCTCCAACCTTTCAGCTGACTGAAGGGGGTCCAGAGCAACGAAAGCTCCTCCGGCTTTCAGTATGCCGAGCATTGCTACCACAGCCCAGGAAAATTTGGTAAAGGCGTATCCCACGTACATCCCTTTTCTCACACCAGCGCTCCTCAACTGCTTTGCCATGGTATCTGACAAACTGTCCAATTGTCCGTATCGCAGACTTCCATCCCAGGCACACACAGCTTCCGCCTGCGGATCTTTGTGTGCCATGGATTGAACCATCTCATGTACAGTCGCGATTTCCGGGGTAGGACTCTTGCCGTTCCAGTTTAAGAGGTGCTCTCGCCCAGTATCAGCGGCCAATGTCAGCCAGGTCTCTGGGCTCAGGATGTTTTCTCGATGGGCATTGACAATGTTCTCAAACGTTCTTGCGACGGTCTCCGCATATTGATCAGGGATGAAGTTTGGTTTGTACTGCAGAAATAATGTCGGTCCTGCCGGGATGGATACAATCTGGAGATGACACTGACGGGGGTAATCAGTCAGTACTCGTCTTATTTATCAGGTCTCCTAGAGATCTTTCACACACCTGCTTTGTCTCCGCGATATTCCCAGTCCATTGTTTCAACAACGCTGGCGACGGAGTTTCGCCCTTTGCCGAACCCTGGAAAAGAAGCAGTGCGGTATTGACACGGTCTTCTTCGAGGACCTTGGTACTCGCTGTCTTCCAGCCATTGTATACTATCTCAGCGCCTGATTCAGTACTTGAACGGTATTGAAGGACTCTCGCCAGCGTCACTCGTGCTGTGTTGGTGTACACTGAGCGAACATATGCAAAAGACGCGGCTTCGCGGCTCGTATAGATCTTGATCAACAGAGCGAGGCATTGCTGCAATCGCCCGATGCTGCATGGAATGGCAGTCGTCAGTTCAATCGAGGACAGGGAAGAAGCCACAACCGCTTCTCCGGGTAGCGTAGGGAACAGTTCATTGGAGTCCATGTCGGCTGGAGTTGGCAATACAACTGGGTCAGTGCTTGTTGCTGAAGAGTATACTAGTTATCCCTCCAGCTGTGTTCTTGATACTGCTTTGCCAGCCCAGGTAGTAGACGCCAATCACTTCCCAATCCACCTCTTCTCTTACTGACCCCCTGCTAGCCGGAAGCTGCATGCTTTCCCGGGTCTATTCCTGATCTCTGCTCTTTCTCGTCCTCAGAAACGCCATTACGAGCGCTGTATTGTGCCATCCTCTGCCAAGATCAACAGGCCATGTGGGTATTTCCAAATCGGAGACATCGTGTAGTAAATCAAAACTCCTATTGCGTAAAGCTCATTCGGAAATCGCGCTTGCAGCTCAAGAATAAGCTTCAGAGGTAGGCCAGGATAGCCCTGATCCGAGGCTGAAGAGCATGTGCATATTGCTTTTTCTTGGTGTCTGGTCGATACGGTCGAGTCGGGGACGAAATACCAGCGCTCGTATTTCAGTTTCGCACGTATTTTCATTCTTGTCTTTTCATGCAGGGATAACCCAGCAAGCCTCCGGCTAGACCCAGCCCTCGATCGATCTTCCCGGGCCCGTGCGACCCCAATCCACAACCCTTGTGAAGATCTTACCCACCTCGACGAACAGCGAGCTCCTGCAAGAGCTCAGCGCTCAGCCAGCCACATTCCCACCGAGTGATAGTACAACTGGGTTGTCCATTCAGGTTATTCGTGGCTTGCTCCTCTACGCATGTGGCGTCCAATGAGTCCGTGATATTGATTCATGGAGGCGCTGAACTCTGTCTTTGAAGGAAAGCTGCAATATCGATCTCATTCTCGCCAGATCCTAGCTGCACAAGCTGCAGTTCCAAGGAAGAATACTCCGTACCGATGATCGAGATGGGAACTCCCGAAGGAGATTCTGGATGAGCTGCAGTTTCCACGCACGTCCACTCGGAATTGTGAACCAAGCTGGTTCCAAGCTGCAAGGCTGCGCCGCTGCAAGCTGCTGCAGAGAGCACACCTCCCCATTCAGTGATGGCGCAGTATCGGTGAGGAATCACGGCGTGTTTGCCTCGCAAGATACGGGTGAGTCGCTTCCTGTTTGGCTGAGGGTTTAGGCGTAGCAAAAGATCGGTAACGCCAGCCCAGATCAGCTACAGCTACTTGGATTTACTTCCGAAGTATCTGTAAGCCGGCTTGCTGTTTCTTGATGTTGATGCTTTTTCCCCTGAGGAGGAACGCGTCAGGATCATGTGACCTCGGGGCGCATCCATGACTTCCTCGATTGGGTTGTTGCCTTAACGTCAGGGTGTCAGTTGACGCCTCAGGTGCCTATAAATGCCTGAGGCCATAAGCCATCAATTGCCTTTGGAGCGCACGCTTCCGATCAAAGACCATCAGTACAGTTAGTCAATCAAGGATACCATAGTCTATCAGTATACTCCCAGACTCTAAGCAAGTCTGCAATGCCATCTTTGGCGTAGCGGTGAATTAAATCTATGCTAGACGCGTCGTAAACGCGTACCTTATCGGCGTGCTCAAGAAATCGACAGACTTGACTTAAATTGCCTGAAGAAAAGCAATCATTTGATAATTAAATGTTGGCTTCGATATACTCGTGCGAAATGGCACCTTGAGCCAGGAGATCAATGGCCTTTATCGCTGATTTCCGGATCCCTTCTGCACGCAGATACCCTCGGCACCGATATATATCTTCCAAGTCAACTAGTTGCCTACTACTGACTTCGAATATCATATGACGATGTTCACAAGGGAAGAACAGTAACGAAAAGTTCGAGTTCATCTAGATAGTCCAATATTTTGCATTCTTCATTTAGCTCCAGCAACTCTACGTCCTCTAACATAAACATGGGCTACGTTGCGATCATCACCGGTCATCACATACTTCTCAAACACCCTCCGCAAGGAATCGCCCTTTTCCCGTGGCGTCATGGCCGACTGTAGGCCGGTCGTGGTGGTCACCCACACGGCATCAAACTCCTTGCCGACCGCAAAGTTACCGATCCGATCTTCGAGGCAGAGCACTTTCGCACCACCCAAGGTGGCCAAGTAGAATACCTCCTCGAGTGACAGTGCTTTGTCCTTGCCATCGGACAGCACTTCACGCGCATTAGAGGCAATCATTGTCTGTCGGATCACGGCAAGCATCTGCGAGGCCCAACCACCGCCACTGTCTGTTCCAAGCCCGACCTTGATGCCACGACGCAGGAAGTCCCGGACCGGGGCGACCATGAAGCCACCGCCTACGGTCATGTTGGCTATAGGACAGTGTGCAACACCGCACTCCAACGCGTGTATTCTCTCTTTCTCATGGTCAGTCATGATGGTGCAGTGAGCGAGGATGGACCGCGATGTCAACAAGCCGAAACTCTCGTACAGGTCAGCCTCGCTGCCGCCAAACTGAGGGAAGAGCTCCTTGGTCGCATCAATCTCCTGCTGCGCTTCGTTGAAGTGTGTTTGGATGGCCAGAGTGTTGTCGCGCTTCACAATATCCCCGAGGCCCTGAAGAAGCTCCGGTGTGCATGAGATAGCAAACCGTGGGGTCACCACAGGTTTAACCAACGAGTCCTCGGCATCTCCAGACAGACTGCGAATGTGGTGAATGAATTCCTCTGTCTCGCGTAGAGAGACGGCTGCGCTCTCCTCCTGTATATAGTCCGGCGCGTTTTGATCCATGTTGCATTTTCCCACAAGCGCTCGTTGTCCCTTTCTGTGACATACATCGGCCAGGATCTTGGTTCCATCTAGGTGCCGCGAGCTGTAGTATGAGGCGGTGGTGATGCCCTGACGAAGGAAATCATTGACCGTGTCTTCGTATATCGCCGCGGCGTAGGTGGGGTCGGCGAAACGCGCTTCGATAGGAAATGTGACCTCGTTGAGCCA
Source organism: Aspergillus karnatakaensis (assembly GCF_047715665.1). NCBI lineage: Eukaryota > Fungi > Ascomycota > Eurotiomycetes > Eurotiales > Aspergillaceae > Aspergillus > Aspergillus karnatakaensis. Next base: position 122,348 of record NW_027395773.1, read on the forward strand.
GTCGAGAATGTGAAGGCCCTGGCCGAGGCCGCGCATCGGCCATTGCGGAGCGTGATTGTGGGTATCAACAAAGCCTGGTATCAGAAATTCGCCGGGCGGAAGACGGTGGAAGACAGCGTGAGGAGGAAAAGCGTCATCGGAGGGGAGGTCGTTGGGGGACTTGTAGAAGGCTGTGATGCGACCGTCAGTAATGACCAGTGTGGCGTCTTCTAAGAGCTCAAGACGCTCAGGGTCCGTGGAATGGATAGTAGCGCCCCGGAAGACGAGTGTAGATGCCATGACTGTCAGCTGTGACTGTAGACATGGTGGCAGCGAGGGTGTGAAGTGGTTTAAGAGGGGTTGTTGTTACGCTGGTCCGGGCGAGTTCGGCTGAGTTGGAGGTTGCACAGGTGGAGCACGTGACTGATCTCATCTACAATCGAGGAAGAAGCAGAAAGTCCCCTCTTTACCCTTGAGACAACATCCTCTCCTCCTCATTTATGCATTTTGGATTGTGGTTACATGGCACAATCCCTCCGAGCGACACAGCGTGCGCCGCGTAGCTGCCGCGCTTGCTCATCGCGGAAGGTCAAATGCGACAAAGCTGTCCCATGCTCGACATGCATCAAACGCGGGGAGGCCGATTCTTGCACCAGGGAGGTGGTCATCGTTCGCGGTGAGGTCACAATGTGAGAAAGCATACCGAAAAGTACTGTGACCAATGTATTCACCATCTTCCTCATGCAGGTGGAACGACGCCCCTCACAAGCCTACCTACGAAGAGCTGATGCGCGAGAACCAGCGCCTACGCCAGGATGTCGAGGGAAGCCGGTCTCCAGAAGCAGCTGCAGTATGGCCAAGGCGAGCACCACATGTTGACCAATATGAAGAAGGCCTCGAGCGCAGGCTTTGGGACAGTCTGTCCGTGGCCTCAGCACTTGTGCGTCCCACTGTTGCGGCATGGGAGGATATTGTTCTGCCTACTTCGGAAATCAGCAATCAACTCATCGCCTACGATAAGACCTGGAACATCTGGGTACACTACGCAGTCGAGTATCCCAAGTTCCAGGAGGAATGTGAGCTATTCATTAATGCTGTTGACCAAGGAACTCCACTGGAGACTACTGATCCCTCATGGATGGCTGTTTATTTTGCTGTTCTAAGTGTATGTCCTGCTGGGTAATGCTCTGTTTCTGCCTAGAATGCTCTGACATACTGACAGGCGGCCCTTCTTATGATTGGGGATGACGAAGGAGGCCAGACAGGACTTCCGCATGGTAAGGACCACTGTACTCACAGAAATCAACTACCTTTCCCGAATTCGCTAATGACAGTAGACTTTGATCACAGGAAGGCGTCTCGCAATTGGTACGATGCCTCAATTTTCTGTCTTTATCGCGCGGACTTCCTCAGGATCCCTCATATCCGTACTATCCAAGCTGTCGCGGTGCTCGGCATGTGTTTCAACAACTGGGGAGACACAGAACTAGGACAGCATATGTGGGATTGTGCTCTACGCGTTGGCCAACGGATCGGCTTGAACACGCCGTTTTCACATGTGGCTGGACCGTTTCTCAGTGCAGAGACCCAACATCGGCTATGGTGGACGCTCGTTATCTGTGATTGGTAAGCTATCTCATACCATCGCTCGTTGTCCGCTGCCTGTTTACTCACATTCTGTTTGATACCGGCGAGTAGGCTAAATACTCCATACGGGCCAACAATTCATGATGTTGATTTCATTGTGCCTTTGCCGTCTGCTACCTTTCCCGATTTAGAGGAAGAGAAAGATACCTACCACCGAGCTCACTACCACATATTCATGGCGAGAAGTGCGACTGTCGTTTATCGCTTTCGTGCTGGTCTTCGATCAGGCGTTAAATCGCTGGACGAGATTGTAAAACTGGTTCGCATTGCTGATGAGGATCTGGCAGCAATCATCGGCTCTCTTCCGCCGCACCTCCAACCTGACGCGGATATCGAGAACGAAGATTTGCGGCGCCTGGAGCTCGCACAGCCGTGGATTAGGTGGCAGCGTCATGATATCACATTGGTGCTCTTACACTTTCGCCTACGCATCCATCGTACCCTGCAGACCCAGTGGCTCTTAGACCCTGCAACGTACAACTGGGCGCGGACGGTGAGCCTCCAGTCAGCAATGAGTATCATTTGGATAAATCGCAACTGGGATCAACCAGCCTCGATGCGCAAGCAATGGTATGTAGAGACATCTCCACCATCATATACTATCACGCTTTGAAATTCGTGCTTACCGAAACAGGGCTCTATCTTTACATCTATTTGTTGCTGCCATTCTTCTTCTTCGGGAGTGCCATAGTGACTTGTCTGGCGATATTGATGAAAGCTACGAAGCGCTACAGGCCGCGCTGAATTATCTGGAAGAGGTCAAAACATGGAATTTGTTTGCAAATCATGCAGCTAAAATAGTTCGTGAAAACATGACTATTCGCGGTCAGGTGGCCTGAGATGGCCTCGTCGGATATGCTTCGCCATTTATACCTTATCCAACAGCGAGAATCCAAACACTCTACGCGCCTCTTCACTCAGACAGTCGAGCCCAACATAGCCTTTCAACTGTGTTTCGTCAAGGTCGTTGCCTTCGGCGTAGTCGGGGGCAGGGCGACCTTCTAAAGTGGCAGTCAACTGGGCTCTGATGTAGGCTTCGTTGACCTTCGTTGTCGGACACGAGGCAATGAAGGCTACAGACGAGTTGTTTACTCCAAAATGCTCGGTATCCACGGCATGACACAGCTATTGACGGAAAGTCAAAGTTTCGAATTAGCCTCTCGATGTGATCGTTTTGGGAAAGACAAAATGATATAGTGGGTATGGAGACTTACATCGCAGTGCCACCAAACAGTGTCGCCAGGTCGTACCTCCGGTGCGTAGACCAGACACTCCTCCAATCTGAGGTGAGGGTGTGATGCGCGGCTGAGACGCTGACTTTCTGGTTTGAAAGTTCCTGGGAACCAACCGGTCGAGTCATCAAGCGTCCAGTTCTCAGGATTCATGACATCCACAGATGTATCAGCAGGGGGTTGAAAGAAAGGCCGTAGCAACACATAGGCAATGACAGTTTTGATGTTCGGATACAGCATGATCGTTCCCTCCCGTGGCGCTGTAGGAGTCAGGGCCGTCCACCCCTGGAACGTGCGCAGCACCTGTGAATGCGCTGAGCCTGGGTACAGTATCTGGTTTGCGTCCTTGCGCACACCAAGATCAAAAGGGTCATGCTCTTCTGGGCTTCCCTTGAAAATGTTGTCATACACTTTCCGATATGTTGGATCTGCCCAACGGCAAAGACTTCCCGCGTCGATATGGGGCCCCAAACCGAGGAATGGTACCCCTGGGCCACGGTCGCGTACCCCATCTAGGTACATAAGCGGCTCTGATGAGGTCTCGTCGGTTGAATCGTGCCAAATCTCGTTGAGCTTGCGCTGCAGTTGCAAATGGTTGGGGTTTGAGCGGAGGGCATTCTGGGTTGGCGAGTTGTATAGAACGAGCATCGAAGGGCTCTCCTTTGGCCAGGCATCTATACGACCCTCGTTATCGGCCAGAAAGCTCTTTAAGTGGTCATACAAAACTTTCGTCTCGTCTTCCGGGACAGTTTCTCTGCAAACAAACGCGCCGATACGTTTGATTTCCTCTCGATCGGTCTCCGTAAAGCCGTGCTGCAAGACCTTTGCTGTGTCGAAAACAGGAATGATCTTGTTCCCTTTCTCCACTATTTCATCGGTAATGCTGCGGAGTTCATGGCAGACTTTGATCCAGCTCTTGCGCAGAGCATCTGAACCGTACTCTGATATGATTGTTTTCTTGATGGCGAGGAACTCCGGGTCCTGGGCCTCTACAGCGCCCTTGTAAGTGTATTCAGCCCAAGCGGGCCATTTCCTGTCAACTGCGGGCATCTCAAATCGGTGCGATCGAAAATGGTGCGGTGGGAGCCGAAAGCGTGTGTTAGATTAGACCTCGAGGACCGTCGGACAAAGCCGCTGCTGAGAACTCTTGCTCAGATACCTCAACGTTAAATACCTTATCGACGGATGCATTACATGGACCTCTCGACGACTGCCCCGAACTCGCCCATTTTTTACGTCAACTCATGTCTCATCGTTAGGGGAAGCTCGCCCGAGCTCCCCCGAGGCGAAAATCGGGGTAATCTGGATTCTGGGGCGAACTCGAGATAAGGCGTCTCCATGGAGCCCTATCTGTGCAGAACTGTCACGATTGCCGAAGCATATAAAACACACATAACTCTGCAGGATTTCGCCAGGGTCAGCTTGACTATCACCAGCAACTATGGCGGTACACTTTGAGCGCAAGCATGTTTCCAGGCTGGTTCCGGCCAACCACAAAGTGCTCATGCCCTTGCTGCTGGCTGTGACCATTGTTAATTCTGCCGTGAGTGCCTGCACAGCACCTGCTCCCCATCCGTCTGACACCATTTAGACCCTAGGATATGACTCCTCCGTCATGAACGGCCTCCTTATCCTGCCTTCGTATTCCGAGTACTTTCACCTCACCACCGCTACTGAGGGTTTGAACAATGCCGCTATGTGGATGGGCGGAATCCTTGGAGCCTACCTGATGCAACCTGTTCCAGATTACTTTGGCCGACGCCGAGCAATTCATATCGCCGCAGTGATCACTATTATCGGCATCATCCTCCAAGCTGCAGCGCAGCACATAGCCATGTTTGTTGTCGCTCGGATAATTGTAGGCATTGGCTCTGCTATTAGCAATGCCGCTGCCCCAACCCTACTCGGAGAGCTGTTACCTCCTCGCCGACGCGCTCGCATGCTGGGCCTCTTCTTTTCCTGCTACTACGTCGGAAGCCTCGCCTCATCCATCGTCAACTACGGCAGTCAAAACATCCAGAGCACCTGGTCGTGGCGGTTGCCTTCGCTCCTTCAATTTGTGCCCAGCTTATTGGCTGTCATAATCGTGCCTTTTGTTCCTGAGTCTCCCCGCTGGCTGATCGCTCAAGACCGCACCGAAGAGGCGCTGGAAGTTTTGATCATAATGCAAGGTCAGGATAAGACCGACCTGCAGAAGGGTAGCGAACAGCTTCGCGAGATCCAAGAGACAATTGTGCGGGAGGCTGAAGAATACTCCCGAAACCCGTGGAGGGAGATTATCTCTACCAAAGCCAACCGCAGAAGGCTGGTCATTCTTTGCAGCTTTGGCCCGATGATAAACATGTTTGGCAACTTTATCATCTCGTGAGTTTGCCATCTCACTCAGAGTGCAATTTTGTATCGCGACTAAACTTTGGCCAGATTCTACTTGACGAAGATCCTTAGTCAAGCGGGCATCACGGACACTGTCACCCAAACTCAAGTCCAAGTCATCATCAATTGCTGGTCTTTTGTTGTGGCGATCGTTGGTAGCTTTATGCTTGACATTCTCGGGCGCAGGATTCAGATGTTTATTGGCGTTGGCGGCATGGTCGCTACACTGCTAATGATCGGAGGCCTCATCAAGCGTATGTTCCCATTCTCCGTCAACCTTTGTGGCTCTGCTCTAACCATAGCATCACAATCTAGGTTACGGAGAAAGCAGCAACACCTCTGGTATTTACGGTACCATTGCAGTCATCTTCCTCTTCCAAGGATTCTACGCCTTCTCCGTCACACCAATGACAAGCTTATACCCCACGGAAATCTCACCGTTCAAGCTACGCACGACAGGAATTGCTATATTCCGCATGCTGGATTCTGGATTTGGGTACGTACATCCACCACCGTAGCGTTTCAACGTTGCGGCAGAATTAGGCTGACATTTCTTCTAGACTGCTTGCCTCCTTTGCAATGGCTTATGCGATGGCCGACCTCGGATGGAAATTTTACTTTATCAACGCATCGTGGAACTTTGTTTTCCTCATCATCGTTTACTTTGCCTTTGTTGAGACCAAGGGCCTGAAACTGGAGGAGATCAATGCGAGGTTCGAAGGAACAGAGGTTATCAATGGGGTTGTGGACTATTGCGGGTCTCAGACGAGCAAAAACGGCAACGTCGTTGAGGCGACGAAGGAGGTGGGGGTAGAGATAGTACGAAGTAATGCTAGTAAGACTTAATTGAATTGTGGCAATTTTGGACGTTGCCTTGTTGTCATGTCTTTCCTGTCCTTGTTACCATCTATCTCTCGCTGAGCTTCACATCGATTTTGGCTTTCGTAGCTAACGATCAAAGAAAGACAGGACGCAATACAGTGGAACTATAGATACATACATTCACCAAGGAAAGTATGATTCATCCCACACGCGAAACTGCCCACCCACCGACTCCCTGGTCGCACCGTCAATCGCCTTGATGACCCCATTGACGCTCTCCTCAACTGCCTGCGGTGCCTTCTCCAACCCAATCAGATTGGCACTCGCATTGCCCATGTCAGTCCGGGGGAACCTGCCACGGCGATCAGTCCTAACCGACAACAATCACGGTAGACGTTGAGTGGTGATACATACCCCGGATCCGCCACAAAGCTCACAATATCCTCATGCTCAAAATGCAGTTTCCTCACCACGTAGTTCAACATAGTTTTACTCAGCGCATAAGCCGAGTTCGACCAGGGCCTCTGTTCCATCCCGCCAATAGTCCCCATCTGACTTCCAACGCCGACGAAGATAGGTTTCTCGCTCTGTTTCAGGAGCGGGTATGTTGCCTTGAAGAGAGCGATCGGGGCAAAGGTGTTCACGTCAATGTGTCTCTGTATATCTTCAAAGCGAACGGCCAGGAATGGCTGAGGATTTTCGCAGATTCCGGCGTTGGCAATCACGACGTCGATGTGGGTGATGCTGTGGTCATTTTTGAGTGTTTCCACGGCAGCAGCTGCGTCTGATAAAATGGCCGAGTCGATCTTAACGGTGATAACGCGCGATTCAGCTCCCTTGGAAATACTCTGGAGTGACTTTGAGCTTTCGATGGCAGGATCTCGCACCGCGGCGATGACCGTGATGTTAGGTCGAGCGAGGAAGGACTCTGCGAGGGCGCGGCCGATGCCTCGGTTGGCACCGGTGATCAGGTAGATGGTGTCTGTCATGATGGATGTAGAAAATATAGCCTCTGGATTAACTTCTCAGGTCTATGAAATCCATGATGGCACTATATACACCCGCCGAGACCCTAACTGGCTGCCTGATGCTCTGGTAACATTCACGCCTTACAAATCGTCCTCAGCCCTGGCTGTAGCCGCGCAGGATTGCTGACGGCGCGCTATGCCCCCGGATTAGGGCGTCTGTCTTACGAGCTGAATGGAAAAACGGATCGCTCGGTGCAGCTGGCAAGTTTATGCGTAGCGGTGCTGTACCTGCTCTGTATTCAGTGCAATCAGGTGGGTGGGGGTCACCTCAGTGTCCCCAAGGTCCCTAATTATTTCTTACAAGTACGTCGATGTTCCTCGGCTGTTCTTTGAATGACCTGTAGTTATAAAATTGAATCCATGCATAATCCCTTGGGAATATAAACGACAATATGACAAAGAAATACAGAACGCTCGCCGAAATCGCAACTAAGTCCACAGGAGAACACCCTTCAAGGCCTTTCCTTCCTTGACCTCTTTGAAGGCCCTCTCATATTCGTTGACTGGGTAGTAGGTGACCATCTCCTCCAGAGGGAACTTTCCTTGGGCGTGGGCGTCGATCAAGTACGGGAGGAACTGCTACTGTTAGCTTCTTACCTAGTCAGCCAGGTGATTTATGAATACATACCTTCTGGGTATTGCTGTCGCCCTCGCAGCATCCAAGGTACTGACGACCCATAACCAGATGGGAGAAGACATCGACTCCAGCCCGAACACCAGGGGTAGGAGCGCCGACGGTCGCACCCTTGCCTCGAGTTCCCAGACAGTCAAGAGCTTTCTCGACCACCTGGGGAATACCAGCACAATCAACCGAGTAGTCGACTCCATTCTTGCCAGAGATTCTCTGGATTTGCGCGACGACATCGCTATCCGAGCCAACAACGGTATGCGTCGCACCCAACTTCTTCGCCAGCTCCAATCGCTGCGGCTGCAAATCAACAGCAATAATCGTCTTTGCATTTCGCAGCTTCGCGGCCATGACAGCGCTCATGCCCACCGACCCGACACCGAAAATCGCGACCGACTTCCCCTCCTGCACGTCCAGCGTGTTGAGGATTGCACCGGCACCAGTCTGGATACCACAACCAAGCGGCGAAAACAGATCCAGTCTTGTGTTTGATGGAACCTTGACGATTGATGCACTGCTGACGATTGTATGTCGGGCGAAGGAGCTTTGTCCGAAGAAGTTTCCATGCAGTTGGGTGCCATCGGACGTGGCAAGGGACACACTTCCGTCCGGTCGCTTCTGGCCAAAGTTGCGCTGTACCCATTCGTTGCAGTAGGCTGGGTGGCCTTCGTCGCATTGCTGGCAGGACCGGCAGTGGTCGAAGCTGAGGAGGACTTTGTCGTTCTTTTGGACGTGGTTGACCTTGGAGCCGGTTTCGAGGACCACGCCGGCGCCTGAGGAGTCAGCTATATCACTTGGAGGGGAGGAGGGATGGGTTACCTTCGTGACCCAGTACGCTTGGGAAAGCCGCCGGCAGCGTTCCGTTCATGCAGGAGAAGTCGGTGTGACAGATGCCGGTCGCATGGATCTCAACCAGCACTTCATCGGGCTGCAGAGCATCGAGAGTGATTTCCTCCAGCTTAGGAAGGACGTTGACCTCGCGAGAGACCAGAGCTTGAGTTTTGACAGACATGATGATTGAAAGGGGTATCCTGAAAGCTTGAAAACAGAGCAGAGATTCATAAACTGGTCCAACACTCAGGTCTACCAGTTCCAGCTATATATACCCCCCATCTCTCCTGTTCCACTTCCCCGGTTTCCAACCCGAGAGTACCTGATCATCCAGAACCAGAAAGCATGACGAGGCGAAAGTACCGATGGTTGCTCAGACAATGCCGGTTACCGTTCGGGGTAGCAACAATGGAACTCTGGTGCTGGGACGAACCAGAAATGAAGCTGGGCAAATTCTCCAGGCCCCCGCTACCCCGCATAGCAGGGAGCTTTCTCGCTGCGAATTGCTAGGGAAGAAATACCGAGAGTGAGTGCCGGAGGACGTCGATCTGGATGGAACCTCCCGCATGGTGGAGGCGGAAATGAGCGGACAACTTCCGCTCGTCCGTTCCCCGGACTTACCCCGTGAAGGTTCATTATGATTTAGATTGTAATACAGAGTACTCGGGTCTTTATATCCCTGAAGCTCAGGCAGGGGAAGTCTGGTGGGCGTCCACGGGTCGGGATTTGTAGTAGCACGGTGCCCAAGCCCTCTGAAAGCCAGGCCCAGCTATGATGACGAGCATGGGCCCCTGGGTGATAGTTCGAGCTTGGCGTGCTCATTATAGTTCGCCAAGAGTCGATCCAATCGAGATCAGCCTCTCAAATCGCTCCTAAATTACCAGGCTGGCCACTACGCAATCTACGGCGTTCAGCGCACGAATCGCTCCAAAACAGCGCTGCCATCATATCACTAGTGAAACTACTTATTTAGCCACCCCATTACCGTTCTGCTGTCGCAAAACAGCGACCTCCTGCTTCCTCTCCTCTCCATCGACCGTGCCAGTGGCGACTGCCTTTCTCTCGCCACTCTCGTCGCGGACCCATTTCAGCGGACCCCGCGGTAGATCTCCAGTGAGATTCAATGCTGCGCGCAACTGCTCATCAAAATCAGGCAGCATTCCGGTCGTGAACCTGAAGGCTCCTCCTATGTTTATGGGGATGCTGTCGTGGTCCATGATCTCGCTCAGAGCCGGATACGCCTCGCTACTCTGCAGGAACTCCAGCTTTTCCGCCGTCACCGGATCAATAAACGGCTTGAGGATCCTGTACAGCTTGGAGAAGTAGAAAGGGACGTTACAAATCTATTCACGCATTAACCAACACTCCTTAATTAGATCGGTGTCGCCAACTTACATATGCCTTGTGGATAGTCTCTGGATAGCAAGTGGCCATGAGCCAACTGATATCTCGAGCAAAGTCTCGCACATCCCAAACTTGTCTCAAGGAAAGCGTCGAGGCATCGACGACATAGCTACAGTTGGTGACGGGGCGACCGTACGCGGCGGAGCACAGGGGTAGCACAAACCGCGTGAGTCCGTCAAAGTGCACGATCGCGCGCTGCGCCATGTTGGGCGTTGCGATCGAGTCGCCGTTGGCCGACGGGCCTGGCGTGATGTCGCGCGTCGCTCGCCAGTGCTCCAGCGCTGCTCTGTCCAGTGCTGTCATATCGATCATCACGATCGGTCGGCCTTCGCGATCGCAGCGTCCTGTCCAATGGGGGTACTGAACCTGTCAGTCTCGCGTGGTTATGGTCAAAGAAGAAAGATATACCAGAACTCGCGTGTTCTCATAGTCGGCCACGCTGATCGAGTCGTAGAGACGCACTGCGTTGTTTTCAGTGTGAAACTTGGTCGCCTGCTCCAGCTGGGCTAGGGCTTTGGCCGAGTCCATTCCTTTCGCTTCGAGGAAGCGGCTACCAGATTAGCACGAAATCGTGGATCTCAAGAGTAAACCTACAGTAGAGTCCCTTCATCGGTGAGTCCATCATCCACGTCCTCGTCTGTCAGTCCATCGCGGCGCTTCAAAAGGCCCTGCTGGGCGCACAAATCAATAAAGGTCGAGAACGCCGACGCATCTTCGGTCTTGAGGCCGACCATCTCTATGGATCTCTAGAATGCTGGAAAGGCGATAGGGGGTATCTTGCTGTAACTCGAGGTGTAACAGAGGAAGAAAAGGAGACAGGTGAGATAGGGGCAGGGCGCGAGGTCAAGAGCACTCAAATGACGTTGTGCAACCTTGGGCGAGTTGAGTTGCTGTTTGCAGAAGACCGAAGTGCATCCCCGATCGCCATTGATTCGTGAGGGAAATGTTTGCCAGTCGCTACATTCTTAATGTGACCAGCACTGCTGCTCGGACCGCGCCGATCACCTTCAATTCTTTGGATTTTGAATAGCCTCACACTCCGTAATCATTGACGGGTCAGCTATCCTCTAGTAGAATGGTTTCTTCAAAGTCCAGAGCCCTGCGGGAGAGCATCAGAGATCCTGAATAGTTCGCGGCGATCATTCCCGATGACATCAACCACCAGAGGGTCTCCACGTCTTCAGCAGCAGCAGTCGTGATCGGGCTCGACAAGGACCTCCAGCATCAAACTGGAGCCGGTGGAGACGATTCTGGACGTCATATCGATGCAAACCACTGTTCATCACCAAGGTTCCAAGATTTCGTGATCAACCTTATCTCCATCCAACCCTTGTCGACACGTTTATTGGGTCAGGCACACGTTCATCATGTTCATCATGTTCACGCGGAGCTGTGAGGTAATGACTCGTACCAGAATCACCGCTCCAGGGTCTCTGCCTAAGAGGCCCAGACCATGTATTTAAGCCCTCCATAGTATCTCACCAAACAACAATATCCTGACTATACAATCACATACTACCGAGAACATGGCACAATCACCGCAACTCCCCAAAGACACATCCTTCATCGTCGAGCGCTCAACGCCTGACATAGGCGGCTTCTGCAAAGGCTACGAGCTCCGCCGGCACCACCACGAGGACAAAGCCAACGAGGGCTCTCTCCGCTGCCGAGCCGACTGGGAAGCCTTCATCGGGCCGATTGAGCGCTGGGGGTCCTGCAATCCCTGGGAAGGCCACTTCGGCTCCGTCGTCCTCCCCTTCTGCAAGCCCGAGCGCCTAGCTATCATCTGCTACATCTTCGAATGTACGCACACAACCACATACTTGCCCAAGATCCTGGCTGATAGACCATATAGATGCCTTCCTCTACGACAACGTCGTCGAATCAGCTGCCAAATCAAACGTATGCCCCTTCTGTCACTCCCCCTCCCACTCCCATACTCCAGCTAACATCCCCAGATCAACATGGACGCCGACAACATCGCTCTCGACGAAACCGAATACCGCACTGTGCGCTCTGTCCTCGGCACGAAACAGATCCAATCGAAGATGCTGCTTGAAATGCTATCTATCGATGCGCCCTGCGCCGAAGTCGTCATCGACTCCTGGAAGACGATGATCTCGACAACCGCGAAGCAAGATAAGAAGCGTGTTTTTGATAATCTAGAGGAATACGTCGAGTATCGGATTGTCGACACTGGTGCTCCGTATGTGATTCTTTCTCGAGATTCTGGTTAGATACTTGCTGACGAGACTACGTAGATTTGTCGACATGCTCATGCGCTTTGGGATGGGGATCAAACTCACAGCCGAAGAACAGAAGCGGATCGAATCCATTGTGCACCCGTGCTACGCTGCCCTAGGTCTAGCGAATGATTACTTCTCCTTCGATATTGAGTGGGAGGAGTTCCAGCAGGAGGGGGGCAAGACGACGATGACGAATGCCGTGTGGCTGTTTATGCAGTGGGAGGGGTTAAGCGTTAAGCAGGCGAAGGAGCGCGTCCGCGAAGTGACAAACGGGTACGAGCAGGAGTATCTGCGGCGGGTGGCAGAGTTCGCGGCTGGCGAGGGGCAGGATGATCTGAAGCTGCAGTCGTATTTGAAGGCGGAGGGGTATCAGATTTCGGGGAATGTTGCGTGGAGCTTGAGGTGTCCGAGGTATCATCCTTGGCTTTGTGAGGAGGCTGGCGCGTTGCTGGAGAAGGAGGATATGACGATGGATGCGGTGCAAGAACGAGCAGAGACAGAGGAGAAACGGAATGCGGTTGAGGAACGAACACGGAGCCCGAGCCAGTCGGACTCGGATGTTTCTGATGCTTCGCCTACACTCTGGTCTGGTTCTGATGGGTCTTCTGTGCGGTCGTCGGTCTCTTCTTCATCGGATCTTCACGAGAATGAGAAGCATGTTTCTCCTCCTGTCACGGCCACACTAGGTGACGAGGTACGTCAAAACCTCTCCATCACTGCTCCATCTAAACTAACATCTTCAGCACCTCCTCGGTCCAGCAGAGTACATCAGCTCGCTCCCCTCAAAAGGCGTTCGCGAAGCCTTCATCGACGGCCTGAACGTCTGGCTCGTCCTCCCAGACCACCGCGTCAACCAGCTAAAGAGCATCGCGCAAACCCTCCACAATGCATCCCTAATGCTCGACGACATCGAAGACTCCTCTCCACTCCGCCGCGGCCGTCCAGCAACGCACATGATCTTCGGCCCTGAACAGACGATCAACTCCGCGAACTTCCTACTCATCGACGTGATGGACAAGGTGCGACAGCTTGACGACACACGCTGCATGGATATCTACCTCGAGGAGATGCACAACCTCTTCATCGGACAGAGTTTCGATCTATACTGGACACGGCAGGGCGAGTGTCCATCTGAGGAGGAGTATCTCGAGATGGTCAGGCAGAGTACGTCTCAATCTCAAGTAATGTCCTGATGCATACTAACAATGCTACAGAAACAGGCGGCCTCTTCCGCCTCCTCACCCGGCTCATGGCTCAGATCTCCCCAACACAGCACAAAGGGTAAGCACCTGTCACAGTATCCCCCATCTACATCTCAAACCCGAACTAACTCAAAACCACCAGCCTCGACCCGCTCCTCTCCACCCTAAGCAACACCCTGGGCGAATTCTTCCAAATCCGCGACGACTACAAAAACCTCTCGGAAGACTACACCGGCCAGAAAGGCTTCTGCGAAGACCTCGACGAATGCAAATTCTCGTACCCACTAATCCACGCCCTGACAACACAGCCCAAGAACGTGCAGCTGCGCGGGATATTGCAGCAGTCTCGGTCCGCAGGCGGACTGGACGTCCCCATGAAAGAGACCGTTCTTGGCCTGTTACGGCAGGCGGGGAGTCTGGAGTATACGGAGGAGAAGATGAGGGGGTTGGCGGAAAGGATTATGCAGGGGGTTGGGGAGATTGAGACGGAGACTGGGGGGGTGAATTGGGTGGTGAGGTTGTTGGTGCATCGGTTGAAGGTTTAGACTCGGGAGTACCTGGATAGATAGAATTCTCGTCATGATGACAATGTATGATATGATTTAGACAGTTATGATCAGCGGGTGTTAATTCCCCAGTTTACATTATGTTGAATGAAATCACTCTTCCTTCTAGGGCTGGACATCACCATGATGTCATACATCCAGCTCCTCCATACACCTGCACCTCTTATATCTTAGGTATACCTACATCCCACTTACTCTTCTATTCCAGCATCTGATACCGAATCAAACACCGCTTTACACTAAACCAAACCAAACGAAACCAAACGACAAATCACACACCATGCCCTCCAAGAAAATCCTCATCGTCCTCAGCGACGCAAACTCCTTCCCCCTCCACAAAACCTCCGGCGAAACCGTCTCCCAACCCTCCGGCTTCTTCCTAATGGAACTCGCCAAACCACTCTCCAAACTCCTCGCCGCAGGCCACGAAGTCGTCTTCGCCTCCCCCTCCGGCAAAGAGCCCGTCCCGGACCCAAACAGCGAATCCCTCCTCGCCTTCGCCGGCAACTTCTACGAGCGGGCCCGCGAAAACGAGCTGCTGGAAAAGATGAAGAAAGAGAACGGGTTCACGCGCCCACGGACATTCTCCAGTATTTCCGACGAGGAACTCTCATCGTTCGCGGGGGTGTTTATTCCAGGCGGACACGCGCCCCTCGCTGATCTCGGCTCGAACGCAGACCTCGGCCGGATTCTGAGGTATTTCAATAAAGAGAACAAGCCTACGGCGGCGATTTGTCACGGGCCGTATGCGTTGCTTAGCACCAAGAGCGCTGGGGATGGGAACTTCGTGTACAAGGGGTATAAGATCACGAGCTGGAGTGATGCGGAGGAGAAGGTGATGGAGACGATGCTGGGCGGTGAGATTGAGAAGGTTGAGTCGAAACTTAGAGAGGAAGGGGCGGAGATGGTGAATGGGGTTGGGGAGAAGATTGGGCAGACGACGCTGCATCGGGAGTTGGTGACGGGGGGGAATCCGATGGCGGCGGAGGAGTTGGGGGAGAGGTTTTTGAGGATGATTAGTGTGTGATCTATTTTTCCTGTCTTTTCTTGCGGTTTATGCTTGATGGATGGAAGATATGTACAGTAATGATATTGCAGCGTTAACATTAACTTAGTAGTACAGGCAATTTATGACAGACAACCAACTCCAAATCAATTAGCTCCATTAAATGCGTAAATGCATGTATATACTCCGGAGTATGGGGTACTATATCTATATGCAAGATCCAGCGCCAAGTCGACGTATACTGACTGATTCATTAGTTGTAGCGCTCTAGCAGATGTTCCGACTCCTCGAAGGTCTCGCCGTTCTTCGTCTGCCGGTTGCTGTTGCGATGGCGGCTGCCGGTGGTTGGCACGGGCTTCTCGAGGCGGGTCATCCACAAGAAGATATCCTCGGCGGGCAGGAGGAGCAGCCAGATGCGGTTGATCAGGAAACACAAGGCGACGGAGAACATGGCGACGGTGGCATCGAGCCAGTAGTGGTTTGCGGTAGCGACGATCACCGAGAGAACGAGCAGGGGATAAGCGATTCCGAGGAAGACAAACAGGGCGGTTGAGGCCATGGACCGGAGAGTGCGGCGGCCACCGTTGAACGCGGACCAGAAGTTGGAGTGGTACATGAACGTCCCGCCAATGACAAAGGCGTAAGTAAAGTGCAAGCTGGGCATGGCTGCCAGCTGATTGACCATTTTACCGCCCACCCAGACACTCTCGGCATTTTCCTGGCGAACGGTATCGTGGAAGTTGAAGGACTCGGGGAGCAGGCGAGGAGGCATGCAAGGATAGAAGCAGAAGACGATGAAAGCGCTAAAGTTGCCGAGTGTCATGGTGCGGCGGACGATCGCGAATCGGTCAAAGTCGGGGGCAGCCCAGTAGTACCACGAAATGAAACTAAACAGTCAGTCCATTACTCTCTGAACAAAGTTCCTAAACTTACGCGACGGTTCCAGGAATATGGACTAATG
Source organism: Aspergillus karnatakaensis (assembly GCF_047715665.1). Lineage (NCBI taxonomy): Eukaryota > Fungi > Ascomycota > Eurotiomycetes > Eurotiales > Aspergillaceae > Aspergillus > Aspergillus karnatakaensis. The sequence goes on from NW_027395773.1 coordinate 138,273, forward strand.
AGTAAATTCGGTTGAAAAAGGTCATCCACCCGTGATGGTTGGTCAGGAAGAATGCCTGGAAATCGGACTCCTCGATCGGGAAGAAGATGCTGAAGATCGAGCGGTGTTCCAGATCCAAAATCCCAATGCCATGATCCTGAGCAAGCTGCACCACGTCCGTTCCAGCCGGCGAGAGAGACTGCGCAATAGCCTTGGTGCACGAGTAGAAAGCGTAGTTCAGCACCCAGTAGAACATTTCCACCAGGAAGGGAAACTTTTGCACAATCCGGCTGTGGATATGGTTGGCGAAGCGAGAGGAGTTTGGCGTCCTAATCACAAACCACCCGTATACGCGGCGCTTCGGCTCGTGAGGGTCCTTGCGGCCGCTTTGCTCGTCTCGCAGGGGGGTCGCGGTGGCTTCGACGTCTGATTTGAGGAGTTCGCGCTCGGCGACGGGGTCTCGGTTGCCGAAGACGCTATAGTGTTTATACCGATTGACATAGAGCGATGTTAACATGATGCTGACGACGACCTAGACAAGAGAGGATTAGTTACGGACAAAGGAAAAAAAGGTCTGGGGGAACACACGATCGGTTCGAGCCATGAGTGGGAAGCGAACTGGGGCTTGCCCAGATCGATCTTCTCGGTCGCATTTGCCGACATTATGTGATTGTGAGGATAGCGAGACGAAAACAATGCTATTTCATGTGTCTTGAAGAGCCCGTAGGAATTGACGAGCTGTAGCGCCGCTAAGTGAAGGGAAGTCCAAAGACAAGTCCGCACGTGAGGGACAGGGACAAGGGCGGAGGCGGAAGGAAGGACGAGGAAAAGCAGTCGGAAACAAAAGGATCACGCTTTCGGAGAGAAAGCAACAAAAAAGGGCAAAGAGAGGGCCCGAAGATGGAGATGGAGAGAGCAAAAAGGGGAGAGAGCGAGGAGATTGAAGGGAGCGAAACAGGGATTTCGAGAGTCGTCAGCCCAGTCAGCGGAGAAGGAGATGCACCGCCGAGGTGGATCCCATCAGCCTCAGTGCGTTGGCGATTTATGCGCGTTCGAGTATACTGTATGTATGTCTTGGTTTTTACTTGAGAATCGATCCTAATACTTATTGATGCATGCTCTCGCCTCTATTCATGATGAATATTCTCTGTACTCTGCTCGCAACATTCTCCCTCACTCCTTCAGGCAATCCATCAGGAGACCCGCCGATCATCGCACCGCCATCTGCCGGAAGCTGCGGAAGCCTTGATTGATTGGTCCCTCGTATCCGCAATCCCCTCCTAAAACGAGAACGACCCTGCGCTCAAACACTGCCCGTCCAAGCCTCAGCCAAGAGTCTCTTTACCTCCGGCCTCCGAGAGGCAGTGAGGCACAGTCGTGCTTATGCTGCATTATGACGGAGTTTGCTGGCCAGAATATCCAGTCCATTGTGCCCGTCTTCCAGGAAAATAAGCGATCCTAATGGTCACGTGCCTCGTATACTTGGGAGAGGAGCGGAAGTAAAGGGGATTGCTTGCAGCTGGGATCTGATATGTTTGCTTTGGTGAGTATCCATGGTTAAGACAGGCCTTGATTCTTCTACAAGCTCATGTCTCTGTCTTATTGTGTGCGTGCAAAAGCGCTTATGTACAAAGAAGTCGAGGTATGCACGTATATATATTTATGCCCTTCGACCTGCAAGACCACTACCTAGCAGAAAACCACTTGATATTATCATCATAAACGCCATACCAAGCCCCCATAAAATACAAACTCTATCCAAGAACAACCTGCCCCTCTCCCTCTCCCATCTCACCAAGTAGCTCCTCCTTCTCCTCAACCTCCATCGCCGTAACCGTCGGCAAGCTCACCACCGTCCTCGTCCTAGTAGGAACCCCATCCCCCCAAACCATCACCGTCGTCGCCAACGCCTCCTTCAAACTGGCACTAACACTCTCATAAACCCTCCTCCCCTCCGCCGGATACGACGCCGAAACCGTGACTCTGGTCCGCGTATGTCTCTCCTCACTCTGCAGATCCCACAGCGTCGTTGTCGTCGCTGTCGCTTCCTCACTACCACCACCATCACCGCTGTCAACATCACCGCCACTGCCCTCGGTAACAGCAACAACAAGCACAGCCTCATACCAAACCACCGTCTGCGAGAGACAGACATCCCCACTCATCTGGAAACACTCCAGGCCCTGCGGACAACAGCGGACTTGTCCGGCGTGGAAGAAGCAGTAGTCTCCCGGAAAACAATGTTCAGACGCGGAGCAGCAGTCTTGTGTTGAGGGGATGCAGGTGTTGGCGCATTGTTTGTGGGTTGGGGGGCAGGTGAGGGTCTCGGTATCGGGGAAGGTTGAGAGGTCTATGTAGGAGGAGTTAGCTGAGGCCACTTTCAGTCTGGTTTGAGGTGTGTTGGGTACTTACCGAGGGGTGTGATGAAGCCTTTCGTGTTGGGGTGGGGGTGTGTTGGTTCCGAAGGAAGTAGATCTGATTTTATTGTGTGGACTTTGAGAGGTCGGAAGATGGCATGATCGCTTGCAAGCGCTAGGGAGGAGAGAGAGAGGAGGGAGAGGAGCTGGAGGGTTTGGTAGAGAAACATGGCTTTTCGCTGTGAAGGCATAGAGGAAGAAGTATAAGTTGCGACGAAAGCGACGATAACAACGAGGATAAAACCGACGAGATCTCGAAGACAAAACTCACTGCGAAAAGACCTCAAGCACTCCAGACTTCATCGCAGTTATATCGCAGAACCCCTCCAACGCCCCGTCTTTGACCCAACAGCATTGTCTTCCTCAGTTCTATATCCGGAAGCGCTTTGTTTCCTGATCTAGCAGACAAAGGACTAGCACATGCATGACGATATGCAATGTACAAGGATCGGCCCGTCCACGGCGGCTACAGCCTGTTGGAATGTTCTCCCGGTGATAGTTGGAGCTTGAGAAAAAGTACGGTATAGCCGCTGGGATGCGGTCTCGAAGCGCTGGCACAGATATCCTGGGTTTTAATTGGTATGAATGACTCGCGGGAGAGGATGAAGGGGTGAGGGGCTAAAGGATGGAAAAAGAAAACATAAGTACCAACCCAACACCAACACCGAGTCTCGACCTTCTAGACTATTTCAATTGGAAATGTAGTGGCTCTACCCGCCGGGGATTCTCAGAGGCAGGGATTATTCCCTGCTCTTTCGGCGCGTAGACGGCACGATAGACAAGGACGGTAATAGAGACTGACCAGGGCACGTCTCAGTTAACGCTGCCGAGCCATCGAGTACAAAACACACTGAGTGCATAAATCATTTATAGATGGTATATACAAAATGTCAAACTATATCCAAGGCTACATATATAAGATCGAACATCGTCGTCGCTGCCACCGATTTATAGATCAAGGAAAGGCCCAACCACCGGTATGCTCGCTAAAGAACCCATCGGGATCATACTTTGCCTTGATCGCCTTCAACTTCTCGTACCCGCCATAGGTCGTCAACGGATTCTGATCATGCGACGCATCATTGATAAACAACGGCAAACCCTCCGCAGGCGGAACAGCCTCAACCAAATCCTTGAAACTTGCTTGCGCCTCCTTATACGCCTTATCGGAGAGCAACGGCGACGCAGTCAGGAGATAGTTAACCCAGAACCAAGGCCCATCAGGCATCTGCATGGCATTGCCGCCAAAGTTCGAGTTCGAGGCGTCGGTCAACGACCGCGGGACGGGCTGGATGTCGAAGGAGGTGATGAGGTATTTGCCCTTGTTCTTGTCGCTCCACTCGCGCCATTGCTCGTAGAGGTCGTTCAGGGTGTCTGCGCCCTGTGCGTTGCCGGGTTGCACGGTGACTCGGAAGGTGTTGCGGCCTTTGCTGAGCTCCGCGCTGCCGGGGAGGGGCATATTCACGACGCCGTTGTAGTCTGTCTTGCCGAGGGTGTTCATCAGGTAAGGGATGGAGGTAAAGTTCTTGAAGGCGTCGCCGGGGTCTTCGCCGTCGTACACGAGGAACATGGTGATCGCTTCGTCGAGGTTGATGTCGAGGTCAGGAGTTGGGAGCTTGATGTAGGTTCCGATGATCGCGGCCTTGGGGTCCTCATTGTACTGGATGAAGTCGCTGATCGCGTCGAGCACGGCCGGGTTCTGCTGAAACAGGTAGACGACGACACCGGCGTAAAAGACGTCCGAAGGGTGCGATTGCACGGTGTACTTGGTGACAACGCCGTAAGCGTTTCCGCCGCCGCCGCGGAGACCGTAGAAGAGGTCGGCGTTCTCGCTCTCAGACGCAGTCACGATATCACCGTTGGGAAGGACGACCTCGAGTTCGCGGAATGAATCGCAGGCCAATCCATACTGGCTGGAGAGGTAAGAAAGACCACCGGATAGCGCAAGTCCCGTCCCGACCCCCGCGAGGCGAGCACCCACGACGGTGCGGTTCCACTGCGCAAAGTACTCGTAGATATCACCAAACTTGCCACCGGGCTGGTACGTCGCGAGGGTCGACTCCTCGTCGTACGACTTCTCTGTCAGCGATGACAGGTCAATTAACACTCCCTTGTCGACAGAAGAGTAAAAGTCGTTGGGGTTGTGACCGCCGGCCTTGATCGCAAAGCGAGAGTCGGAGGCGCGAATCGCCTTGATTGCGACCGATACATCTTCGGCAGATGTCGGATAGACGATGCAAGAGGGCCTGAACTTGCTCTGCTCGGTGTTGAAGTAGGAAGTCCGAGACTTGATATAGTTGAGGCTCAAAACACTGGTCACCACCGTCTTCGACCCAAGCGACTGCGTCAGGTTTCCGCAAGCTTCAGGACCAGGACCGGTGGCCTTGATGAAAGCCGAAGTAGGAGCAGCAGAGAGGATCAAGGCCAGGAAGGCATACCCCGAGAGGCTGGCTTGGTGTAGCATCTTGCTGCAGGGAACCGGATAACGGCGCGATCGTATCCAAAGTTGCACAGCGCCTCGTGGGGAAAGCTGCTGCGAATAGGGGCATTTCGAGTGCTAAATAGTCTGCCATTGCTGACTCGATTTAGAGTGAAATCCAAGCAACAAAGAATCCACTTTCAACGTATCAATTTGATCCCCTCATTCTGCAGGCGAAGAAATACCGGCCTTGCCTCATCCAGTCGGAGACACGGGTGTACGCGAAGAAATGGCCAGGGCAGCGATACGCAATACGGCATGCTTGGAACTGGCCGAGCTGAAAGGCTGAAACCTCCAAATTTCCAGGCAGGGCTCCGCCCAAAAATGAGATCGGCGAGCCAGCGTACAGACGCCAATCCTATTGGTTGGCCCCTGATTAAAAGTCAGGGCCAAACTCCACCATCAGCGCCTCAGTCAGCGGGGCTTTTTTGAATCTCGGCAGAGCTGGACTTGCGCTGGAGGACTTGAGGCTGGAGAGCACAGAGTGACAGAGCATCGGGTGTTTCGAGGATCTACCGAAAGACGAATTGAGCATCTGGAGATGGCGGTAGAAACGTTGAGATGTAGATGTCTGCTGCAAAATCTCACGAGTGGCGTCCGGTGTCGATTGTTTCATCCATCTGCCGGTCGCTTCGGCTGTCTGATAGCCTATTTCACGTGCCCCCGTGGGGTTGGCATCTTGTTTCATGATTCGAATATTCGAGCTTCAGGGTAGATCAAATGGCAACAGATGCTCGGCCTAGGTTTGTAACTCATGGAGAGACTTCGGTCGCAGGTTCCGGTATGGTGTGTGGTGTGCGTGTGCAAAGGAACTCCATGCTGCTGTGATGCCGAAGAGAGCCAGTCGTACATCGGCACGGTCGATTGGGTGCCTCAGATAGTCCTGTCTCGGGGCAATATCTAATAGAGAAAAACCCGAAGTATCATGTTCTGGCAAGATGTGTTCCATAGTAACCAGGCCAAGACTCGTTGTGTTAAGAGCGACCGGGTGCATGTGAGGTCGAGGTTGACAACCCCTCTCTGAAGACGTCTTAGGTCACGAAATATAACTGCCCCTTGTCCTGTCTTCGCCATTTCTCAACACGACACGCTGTGGCCATTCGATCCAGCCCAATTTCTCCTCACCCAGAACTAATCGTGACATCGCCACAAAGCGCTGAGGCAGCTCGTGTGCCCACCACTTGTTAGAGCATGCGCGGTCGAGCGCGATCGCAAAGTGGGCGAGTACGACCATTGCATATGCATTGCCTTCTGCGATCATCTTGATGAAAACGGGGGATAGTCGGATATACCAAGTGAATACACTCTGGATATCGTCCAGTCGCCCCGCAGAGAGTTGTGCGTGGATATCTGACAGATCTATGGGCAAAGACTCGGAATAGGTGTCGCGTCGGTCGGACGGTAGGGCTGTCAGCTGAGTGACCATGGCGAACGTATCGCGGAGGCTGTTCAGTGAGTCGGAGAGGACATGCAAGTAGGCTATGGGTGTATTTGGGTCGTGTTCCCAGAGACGACTTAGCCTCGCTAGATGCTCGTCTTCTATTCGCATCCAACGTATAGAGGGCTCAATCAACATTGGTGGGCTCATCCGTTGAATAGAAATGGCGAGAGGGCCAGACGAGATCCATTGCTGACAATTCCAGAAGATGCCGAAAATATTGTGGATGCTGTGGGCGACTCGCGCAGCGCTGTTGGTAAGACCTCTGATCGCTTCTGTCCTCATTGACGGCTCCTGAGCTTTTTGAAGCAAGACGCCACATTCCTCATTAACGTTGGCAAAAGTGAAGAGAACCACAAACATCGCAAAGCCAAAGAGCGCAGTAGAATTCTCTTTGGTGATATTCTTGATCGTCCCCAGGTAGCCCGGAAGAGCACTGTTGAGGTGAAAGGCGCTTTCCGTGAGCAACTTGCCCGAAGTCGCCGGAGACAGCGTTCCAAGGTGGATATAGGCGATGCTCAAGAGGCCATGGCCGACAAATGGATACGAAGTTGCTAGATTTATGAAGGCGTCACGTAGGATATCCTGAATAGCAACGTGAGGTGAAAGCGCCGGAGCCGTGTATGCCTGGAAATGGCAGAAGAGCTCAAGATCGCGCGTATTGCTGCGACAGAATATCAGGCCTGTTCGCGTCTGGGAAATCTGCGGTGGTATTGACGGGGTAAGAGCGCGTGAGGGATTGCTGGCTGTTGTTGTAAGTTGTTGACTGGTGGTGGCAGGCGCGAAATACTTGAAAGAACACTCGACGCGTCGTTGAGCGCAGTTTCCGCATAGAGGCTTTCTCTCATCACACTGTTTGCGTTAGTTCCTTGCCTGCGGAAGAAGAGAGTCCAGTGATAGTTACCTTGATTCTCCGTTGCTTACACGGAACACAGCCGTACCTTGATTTGTGGTGAAACTTGCGGCCGCGTTTGGAGGAAGAGTGCATGCTGGACATTTTCAAAGCTCAAGCTACTCCAACTCTATCCAGGAAGTCGAATTGCATTGATCATTGTCCAGGGAGTGGCAAGTGTACTGGGAGATTGGGGAAGATCCCCCGCGAGGACGATCGAAAGAGGGGTTTAATAAGGCTGGACCCCTCGCCAATCACAATCCACTAGAGTTTCACCTTAACGGCCTTTAATTGATGAGCTTAAAGCCACCCGACATGTCCATTCTTCAAGTAGGAGTAGCCATTTGGTGATCGAGACTACGCACTCACACAGCGATGAGTCAAACCTCATACAATCTCCAAATTTCGGTGATCAGCGTTGGTTTCAGGACACAAATTGGCTCATCTCAACGAAAACACCATTTTCGAGCCGAGGACCTCGTTTTCGGTTGCTGAAGAACCCTGTCTAACGAGAGACTGTAGGAAAGAAACGGGAGCTGTGCCACAATAAAGCGAACCTTTGTAGTGTTGAGGCAGGGGTATTGTATGGCGCAGATAGATATCTCGTGCATATTGGGCAGAGTATCAGACCACGTCACAGCAAGGTAGGATGAAAGAGCTTCCAAGGGACTTGTAAGCAGTAAGATCATCATCTGGCAGCAGGATACTGTCCAAGTCTTGTTAAGACCATCTAAGGACTCTCAGGCACAGAGCCCTCGGAGACCGAGGCAGGCTCATTCGGGACTGTTTTTCCGCGACGGAAGTTTATTGATCCAGGACCAAGACCACTAGCCAAGAGTGGCTAGCGTGGTTCTTCACCAAGAATGCCAATTCAGTCAAGCTTCGACTCTCTTCCAAACTCCTCCCTCTGTGAGGTTTCTGCTTTGATTCACCCTCAGAATTCATCAGGATAACCGAAATCCCATCTCTTAAACGTATCCTCCATGTCGATGCCCTCCGGAGAAACAGAACCCCTTTCGGCCATCTTCCGAAGCGATGGCTAAGCGCTTTTCCCCAGTCAGAACCAACCAATGCAAGGAAAACTGGATCCTCTCGGGCCGGACAACCAAGCGATGCCGACTTGGCCGCTCTGACTGGCTAATCCGGCCCGATTTGTGGGATACCTTGACGAGCATTCCTCACCGGTGACGGCGGCAAAGCCTTCCCCATGGTAGAGCGATTAACCCCCGCTGCTCCTTGCTCCCTGTGTCAGCGCCGACCCCGGCGGCAGATTTTTCGGCCTCCAGATCCCTTGCCCAGGCGGATAAGAGGGAGCTCCCTGGGGAAAACGCTCCCCCGGACAGTCTCTCCTTGCCAGATGCTGTCTGGGAGCTCTCTGATTTGATGTATGACCTGCAGCGTATCGTGAGCTGGCCATTCCAGGATGCCCCGGATGTCATCGTAGCGAACCCCAAGCAATTGTGGAGAGAGGGCTGGAGTTGACAAACCCCGAAGTTTTTGCGGACGGTGGACGCCTTTTAGAAGCTGTGCCCACCCCATGGCATTCTTCCTTCGTAACAAACTTGTTTGATCTCTATCTTGCCTCTTCTTGTTCAACCAGAGTCATACACAATCATGGGTGTTCTCACATTGGTTGAGGACCGGCCAACGCCAAAGGCTGTCTACAACTGGCGCATCTACGTCCTGGCCCTTATTGCATCATGCGGTTCAAATATGATCGGTTATACCTCAGCCTTCATCGGGACGACCATCACCTTGAGCTCATTCGAAGAAGAATTCGGCTTCAACAATAAGACGACCGAGGAGGTGAACCTGATCAGCGAGAACATCGTGTCTCTGTTCATTGCTGGGGCTTTCTTCGGAGCTATCTTCACCTATGCTCTTGGTCATTTCTGGGGACGCAAGTGGAGTTTGGTGGTTGCTGCTGCTGTCTTCACACTGGGTGCTGGCCTACAATGTGGAACAAAGGGATCTAGTGGCCTTGGGATCATGTACGGCGGCCGTGTCCTGTCTGGACTGGGCACTGGTATCGCTTCCAATATCATCCCTATCTACATTTCCGAGCTTGCGCCTCCTGCTATCCGTGGCCGCCTTGTCGGCCTTTACGAGTTGGGATGGCAAATCGGTGGTCTCGTCGGTTTTTGGATCAACGTGAGTACCTTGTCACCAAGGCTGTAAGTGACGCCGCTAACCTGGTTCTGCTATAGTACGGAGTTGAGATGCACATGCCTTCCACTCATCAGCAGTGGATTATCCCCTTTGCCGTTCAGATCATTCCTGCCGGGTTGCTCTTCGTCGGAGCCTTGTGGATCAGAGAATCTCCTCGCTGGCTCTTCCTCAAGGGCCGTCGTGCTCAGGCCATGGCCAATCTCTGCTGGGTCCGCCAGCTGGACGAGAACGACATTTATATCACCGAAGAGGTAGCAGCTATTGACCAAGCTCTGGAGGAGCAAGCATCCACTGTCGGAATTGGGTTCTGGAAGCCCTTCCAGGCCGTTGCTCAACGCAAAGCCATCATGTACCGACTCTTCATCGGATGCATGCTCTTTTTCTGGCAGAACGGATCCGGTATCAACGCGATCAACTACTACAGCCCGACCATTTTCCAGAGTATCGGTGTCTCTGAGACCGACGTCGGTTGGATGACCGGCATCTTCGGTGTCATCAAGGCTGTCATGACCTTTGTGTGGCTTCTCTTCTTGGTGGACCAGCTTGGACGACGAAACCTCTTGCTCGGCGGTGCCATTGTCGGATCGGTTTGCATGTGGGTTATCGGTGCTTACATCTGTGTTGTCCGCCCCGAGGAGAACCCGACCGATCATCTCAATGGTGGTGGTATTGCAGCCATCTTCTTTTTCTATTTGTGGACTGTATGTGCCCATCATGTCCCTTACTGTACGATACTAACTGTCTCTCCAGGCCGTCTATACCCCAACCTGGAACGGAACACCGTGGGTTTGCAACTCGGTACGTTTCTTCCTTATACTCTTTACAGATGAGCCACATTCTAACGGCACTAGGAATTCTTCGACCCGAACATCCGCTCCCTCGCACAAGCCGCCACAACCGCCAGCAACTGGCTGTTCAACTTCCTCGTCTCGCGCTTCACAAAGCAGATGTTCGCCAAGATGCACTACGGAGTGTATTTCTTCTTTGCTGCTCTCTCCTTCCTCGCGTTCTTCTTCGCCTTCTTCCTCATCCCCGAGACCAGCGGTATTCCGCTTGAGGCTGTCGACCGTCTGTTCGAGATCAAGCCTGTCTGGCAGGCTCATAAGAAGTTGAAGGAGCAGTTGAAGGAGGATGAGGAGCAGTTCCGGTTCGAGATCAAGGAGGGTGTTTTCGGAAAGGAGGGGAATGAGGGACACTCTCATGTTGAGAACCCGTCCCCTTAGATTGAGGTGAAGCGTGCAGTTCAGATTGATGATTGATAGATGCTTGCGTGTATAGACATTGATAGAGGAATCTATGATCTACTGATCATTTCCCAGCCCATAGCCACGAGTGCGAAATCCCCACTCAATCTGCACCGTCTCATCAGAAGGGGCGATAGCTGCATCACCACGAAAGCAAAGTCATAAAAGTCATATCTCAATGTCTAGCCTTGTCTTAAGACAAAATCCACCACAAATCCTACCATCAGCAACCCACTCTCACCACCCCATCCATCTACCTCAATCATCCTCCATCCGGTCCAACGCCTCATCACACCACCCATCCGCAACCTCATTCTCCTCCCTCGGAATCCAAACATACTCAATATCCCCCAACTCCCGAACCCGATCATCCAACGCAGAAGCCTCCTCAATCAAATCGCGATTCGCCACCTCCCACCCTCGCGAATTTACCCAGCCATTATTCGCCCACGTCCAAATCCAATCCGTCATACAACCCACCGCATACTTCGAGTCGGTATAGATCGTAACATCCAGATCCGGCTTCTCGTCATCCAAGCTCTCCCACTTCTCCAACACGTGCTCCAGAGCAAGAATAATGCCGGTGATCTCAGCCCGCTGGCTTGACGGTCGGGGGTTGGAGTTGCGCGGGAGACAGCGCGTTCCACCGCGGTATCGGCCCCATTTGTTCTTGACGGCGTAGGCGGCGGCGCCGATGGCCCAGGGGCGGCCGTTGCCTCTGCAGCCGCCGTCGGTGTAGATGTCGATGCGGTAGGGCATGCTGGGGTTGGAGTTGGTGGCTTGGCTGTTGGTGATCTTAGTTCTGTGTGGATAGTATCGAGGTACCATGGGGCTCGATAGACTCACCTCTGAATGGGGCGTGGGGAGCTCTCCGTCGCTTGTGTTTGTGTTGGCAGTGGGAGAGACCGTACGAGATTGCAGTAGACAGAAGCGTGGAAATGCTTCACCCAAAGGGGTGTTCAGCTGTTAGGGAAGAGGGATAGACGTTGCTATTGCTTAATATGTCCACTTCACTTCAGATCAACACAGAGAAGAGGAAGCAATGCGCATCTTTTGTTTGTGGTGTAGTCACGTGTATTAGGTTGTGTATAAAGCCACGAGCCACGTGACTGAACGATGACTATGGTAAGCATACCTACAGGACAAGGTCGACGGTGTTCTTTTTCTCTGTGTAATGCTCATCGCCCGTGAGTATCTGATTGTCGGGGCGGGGATCTGATCTGTATGTAAATCCCCCACTCCTCCGTTGGAGTAGGTACCCGATGAGATGACTCCAACTTGTCAGGCACCCAGGAGAAACAACACCTCATCACCGTTCTTGACCCCGAACTGACATGCTGCATTCAGCGTTCGCAGCAACCGATTAGGGCTCTGATCTCAAAAGTGTCCCGATACCGCCGGCGGGGGTGTTCCGACCGTCAACCTGTCCGACTCCTTGTCCGTCTTGGATTTTCTTGGGAGGCATCAATGCCATCCAGCAATACGAGACATCGAACCAATCTCCATGCTTTCTCCTGCACTGCCACGATGGTTCACTGGCGCCGAGTTGTGGAAATAAGGTTATCGCTCTGCCTACCGGAGAGTCTATCCACCCGGGATATGTGGCTGTGGTTGTATCCTTCTTGGATGCTGGAGTATAAAGTCTGAAGGAACATCTCATAGCAACACAGTGAAGGTGGAACACAAGAAGACAATAACAAATACCATTCCAATAATGCAGACATTCCTCTACCTCGCCCTCTCCGCAATCCTCGTCTCCGCAGGGCGCTGCGCCCCCGGCCCCCAGCAGCCAGACCCCTCCCCATCTATCATAACGCCCCTCTTCCACGCCCAATTCCATATCGAGCCTCCTCTAGGCCCAATCCCCGCCCCCGCAGGCGGACGTATAAGTTTGCTACCCGCCCCCAAATTATCTCCATCAACTAACATACTATCAGTCGAGCCCATCCCGCGCGGCACCGTAACCGGCGCCATCAACGGGACAATCACCTCGGGTTTCGTCGCACCGATCCTGTACTCTCCCCTCGGAACAAACTTCACCTCGACGTCTGACGCATACCTGTATGGTGTGACGGACAGCGGCGAGGTATTCTACGTACAGGCCGCCGGGATCGGGAAGAATGGGAAGAGCGTGGCGAGGCTGAGCATTGAGGCTGGGGGGGCGTATGAGTATCTCCAGAGCGAGTTTGTTTTTGGACGGATTGTGACGGATTTCGTCGGTGGGCGGGCAACGTTGGAGGGGTTTGTTGTTGCTCAGCCTTAGGGTTGGGTGAGGTTATGCCGTGGTGAGGAATAGGGCGATTGGGACTGGTTTGATCTACGACTTCTACGCTTTCTGATGTGATTACTGCTCGACTCTGGATTAACTCTGTGGATTCGTTCTGTCAAGTGTATCGTACCGTCTTTTCGAAGAGATCGATACTTCAAAAGCGTAGGCGGTTGCCCCTATCGCTGGCGCTCAACCTGGCTACTATATTGAGGATACGCGCACAGTTCAATAGCATTTCGATATCAAATTCATATTCCTACACCCCGCACAATCCTCCCCATCTAAGCCCAAGTACTCGGAAACGTAACAAACTCATACTCCCTCCCCCGGCGAATCAACTGCTGATCCAGACCATTCACCCCAGCACTCGGAAACAAGAACCTAGTAAAGTACGCCTCAGACCAATACTTAACCGGCACACCAGCCGGCACAAAAGCAACATCACCCCCAATCAGCTGCGCAACAGGGTAATTCGCAATCTGAACCGACAGCTGGCCCTCAAGCACCTTGAACGCACACGCACCCTCAAACCTCCAAGTCGGGACGGTGACATTCTTCGGCGTCTGGCTAATCGAGATAGTCGAGAGCGTAAAGTTCAGCGAACCCGATTGCTGCGGCGAAACAAGCGGCGCGACGATATGGTATCCAGTCTGGCTGTTCAGGCTCTTCGGGCCCCAGCCATTAGCAATGAAGTAGGGTTTCTTCGGTGCACCAAGCTCGTTGTCTCCATCATGCCACACCGACTCCTCCGGCGCAGCCCCATTCGTCTCGATATCAGTGCGATGCTCGAAGTCCAACTCCGCATAGACATCGAACGTCTCCAGGGTCGAAATCAACTCCGCGGGCGGACCCGCCGCATCAGTCGAATTATCCACCTGTGGGATATACGGCGTATGGGTACTCGCCGTATAATTCGTGCCCAGGAAAAAGAACAGATCCTCGAATCCACCGGGGAAGATCGTCCCCGTCAACTGGGTATCCGGGTCCAGGATCTGGAACGTATGCGTTGTATTAGGGACGACGGAACCGTAGTCACCCGGGTACAGGACACGGGTCTGCTGCGTGTCGTTGTCCTTCTGCGCCCACAGCTGAAAGCGGCCCTTTGAGTTGTAGAAGTTCTCGTAGTGGCGGGCGTGGTGGTGCGGGAGGACGCCGAGGGCGTTGCTGTGGGGGGCGTTGGTGTCCATGAGGGTGAAGGCGTTGTCTGAGGATGGGCCGGTGACCATGAAGCGGTAGGTTTGGGCCTGGACGTTGACGGCTTGGGCGTTTGCGTAGGAGCGGATGATATAGGGTCTAAGATGGTCTGGGGCGTTTTCAACGAAGAGGGAGGTTGGTTTGCTGGGTGCAGCGAGGGCTGCTGGGGTGCCGGCGGCAGCGGCGAGGAGGAGGGTATTGACCTTCATTTTAGGAGTAGGCGACGTGCGGGGGTAAGGGACTGAGGAAGATCGTCGTACAGCGGTGCCTGGCGCTCCCTTTATAGTCTTGTAGGGGATGATTTCATCACGGGCAAGATGCCGCGGAGTCCGCAGAGGTAATCTCGCGTGGCAGGAGTTTGCTTGAACCGGACGGATGCCCCACGTCCGGCTGCATGAAACGGTGCCCTAGACCGAGTCTGCAGGATTCTATAGAGCTTAGCATGGCAGTAGACCCACGGATATTCCTGGTTGAGGTGGGTGTTGTGCTGATATAAGCGGAAGTTGGAGGAAAGCAGGGGACATCCATTCCAACCAGGAGATCTAATTGGTTCACAGGTTGAAGATATAGGTGAACGACTCGAAATTTACTCAAGAAAATGGAGAATGAAGAAAAGGAGGACCATCTGGTGAAGATCATTTACTAGAACTGGAGCCATGGCCGACGGTTGAGTCCGGGAATGACGTATCACCGTCGCTCGGAAATCCCGAACCCACTATACACACCGGGACACCCGGCTCTCTGCTCTACTGTGCTTCACCTTCGTCTCAACAAGGTTACAGATCGGGCCTCCAGTGCTGATGTACTATCTTTCCGGCTGCTCTCGAATGGCCGTACATCAGGCTCACACGTCGCGTTCGCCGCCGGAAGCCTGCCCTCTAACAAATACCCATGAATATTCTCAAAAAGACAAGACGACGCACTGAGCAGCGCAGTATGTCCCACCGAGTTCTGCGTCAGGACCACCGATCCCGGAAATACCGCAGACATTTTATGCGCACTGCACCATTAGCTTTGGCTCGATATATCCGGAGACATGTAGACATACCCTCTATGCGGAGTTACCGGGTCGAAAGCGCTGGTAACGAAGAGGATCGGATTTTTCGTCTTTCTCCTCTCAAGGATCGAGGAAGGTCCTAAACAATGGGTTAGTATCCAGTCCTATCTTAAAACAATCGGGGCACAGATACATACTTTCCAGCCTAGCACTCGGAACAGCCTCTCCCTCAAAAGCCCTACACAGCACCGGATTCCCATTCGTGGGCCAAACCTCCCCAAAGAACGCACTCTGATCTGTCAAAGTATCTACAAACTCCTCATATTCCTCGATCGTGGTATATTTGTTTTCCCCGAAATTGTCCACGCAGCTGATAATCGTATTGACGTCCTTCGTAGCGGTACTATTCAAACCTTCGATAGCATGATTGCACGGGCTCGCGACTAGAGTTCCGCTCATGACTGCCGCGGTGTAAGCTGTCGTATCCCCCTGCTCAAGACCAGCTAAGATCGTAGCAAGACTCGGAAATCCCTGGAATGGAAAGTACATGCTCCGAAGCACGACTTGTTTGAGGTCTGAGTACGTCGCCAGCATCGGAAGCGGACATGCATCTCCTGGTAAGATCGGGATAGGATTGTACCGCAAACGCTCAAGAAGATTATCCAACCGTGCAGCAGTACGCTGTACAGACGGAGCCCAAAACGGACAGATCTCCTGACCAGCCTCAAAACAAGACTCGAAGAACGCGGCAAGGACCTCATCCGTGTCAAGAAGATTCGACTCCCAGCCCAGACCATAGTAGTCCTCTGCATCGACAACCGCATCGAGAATCATCCGACCAACACGATCAGGGAAGAGATGTGCGAATGTCGTCCCGATGACAGTTCCGTAGCTGATCCCGTAATACCACAGCTTGGCTTTCAATTTCTTCCGCCCACTTGCCGCCGCCTCGGCCTCGATATACGAGAGCAAGTCCCGCGCAACAGCAGGCGTGCTCACGAAGGACGCAGTGCCATCCTTACCACCAACAGTGGCAGAACAAGCCCTGCCGAAGATCTCTGCAGCAGCAAACTGCTGCCCGAGGGAAGTCGCTGATGCATTCGTCGTATCGGGATAATACAGCCGCTCGAACTGCGCTCGCTGTTGAGGGTGCGCAGGCCAGCAATTGACCTCTGGACCACTACGTCCGACGCCGCGCGGATCGAAACCCACGATATTATGTTGTCCCTGGGCAAGAGCCGTTAAGGCTGGGTCTTGCGTGAGAACGAGATCGATTCCTGATGTTCCGGGTCCGCCTGTCGCTGATTAGCTTGATCGAGCTGGGTATGATGAGGGATGCATACCAGGGTTGAGAAGGAGATCTCGAGTACCATCTGATACATTCGTTGCAGCAAACTTTATGAAAGCAATCGCAGTGTTTCCGCGAGAAGGGTCGCCGTAATCTAAAGGGACCTCGAGCCTCGAGCAGGTAAAGTTCTCGAAGCAAGGGGTCCATGTGAGGGTTGGTGATGGTGGAAGCTGGCTGCGGTTAGCGAGACTACCTTTCGTGTCAGGTAGCAGAACATACCGAGCTCCAGTCTTTCAAGGTAATATCTGGAGTGGAAGACAAAGCGGCAGTCACGTATAAAAAGCATATCGCAATAGCAAAACAGCGCAATAGACTCGCTGGTGAGGCCATATTCGTCCGAACCCGCGGGTAGGAGTGAATTATCAAAGCGTTCCTAACAGGGCATGATCGGGAAATCCAAGACCAATATATACCACCCAGCCAAGTATCTATACGAGGTCGCAATGTCAGATATTAAATGGCATTGGGGGCTAAATGGACTGAAGGGAATTGTGAGCTCTCCCAAGGCATTAGCGTTCGGCCGGCGTCTCTGGGTTTCTGCTCCTTTCGTATTAGAGGAAACACCAGGATTCGTCCATCGTTACAGTGTGGCTGCAGTGTTTAAATAATTGCCCATGTTGTGCCGCCGTCGATCTGAATACGATGCAGAATGTCGTCCGGGGTCAGCTGGAATGTGACCACGCGCCGAAGGGACCACCAACAAGGGGCCTCCGCTCAGGGACTGACTTTTCGTCGCCCCTGGGCATTTGAGGCCCTTGATCCGCCATTGGCGGGGATGAATCTGCCTCCTAGCGGGAAGAATGGCTGGCTGCATTTGTGTTACGTCGGAGATCATATTGAAGCTGATAATTGGAGTGATAATTGAGGACATTATCGTCAGGAAAAGCCACAGCTGAAAAGGATTTGTAGAGGAACTCTATAGAGGGAGTGGCCATGTGGTATATACTGCCGAGGTTTGTTTGTCACAGTGCATGCATAAGCGATTGGTGTCAAGGGAACTTCTTGAAAATGAGGGTGCAGAATGACAGGCTATTTGGGTATTGTAAGCGAGGGTAGATTGTACTCCAATCGCTGGGTCTTCCTAGCAGCATATCGCCAAGGGTAGAGCTCGCACTTAGATATAGTCCATCACAATTGTTGTAAAAAGTACGACAGATGTTAACTGATTGAAACAGCAGTACTGCTGAAGTGTTATACCACCAAGCTCAATGCGGTATAGAAGAGCCATTTAGGGCTAGATCACTGCAAGGCTGTCTCTGCCACTGCTGTACGTGCATTTGCAACTGTGGGCCGGAATAGCCACGCAGTGGCGGAAATGCCATCCGCACAGCGTGGAGCTGACGTAGTCTCCCTCTCCAGAACAGATGAGATTGATCATTATATCTCAGCGCAATATCAGCCAATGCTAGAACTTTGGCGCTGCTTAGAGTCGGATCGAAGCTTTAACCAACCAGAGATACTGCTTGTAGGCGTTGCTGGGGCTAGCCGCGCAAGCCGAATCGTCAGCATCCACAAAGATCGCTTCAATGCCGGATAAGTTTAGAAACTCTCTATACCCACGAATCAGAAGCCGCAGAACTCTTTGACTGTCCTTGGACAGATGTATTGTTGTAAACGCAATGGATGATTCCGCAGCCAGAGGTAGCAAGCCCTACCTACGGCGAGGGAACTGTCGTCCGAGGGTATAAGTCGGAGTTTTTCCCATCTCACGCACAATAGCTGGTTTTCACTCTCAAGACCTGCACAACGCATAGAGCCACGATGAGATACAACTCGAAGTGGTCCGCGATCGCGGTCGCGGCTGCTATTCAATCATGCGCTGCTCAGACCTATACTGACTGCAACCCACTGACTAGTATGTTCACCTTTGGAAATTCTCCCACTAAACATCCGCCTGACACTTTGCTGTACAGGCACATGCAACCCTGACAATGGCCTCTCGCAGTGGAGCTTTGAGACCGACCTTACCACCGGCGACACTGCTTTCGATGGCTGGACTGTGACATCTGGCACAGTCTCCAGCACCACCCTCGGAGCGGAGTTCGTGATCAACCAGCAGGGCGACGCCCCCACAATTGCAAGCGACTTCTACATCTTCTTCGGCTATCTCGAGGTCACGATGCGAGCCGCCAACGGCACCGGCATCGTCAGCACCGCAATCCTACAGTCCGATGATCTAGACGAGATTGACTGGGTGAGTCCACTCCAGCTAGACACCCCCATTCAGACAAAGCTAACAACTACATCACAGGAACAAGTAAGCACCTTCAACAACCAAGTCCAAACCAACTACTTCGGCAAAGGCAACACGACCTCCTACGACCGCGGCACCACCGTCGCCGTCACCAGCCCGTCGGACACCTTCCACACCTACGGCATCAGCTGGACAGCCGAGAAAACCGAATGGTTCATCGACGGCGCCTCCGTCCGAACACTCTACTATGAAGACGCCCTCGGCGGAGCAAACTACCCGCAAACCCCAATGCAGGTGCGCATCGGCATCTGGGCGGGCGGCGACCCGAACAACGCAGCGGGCACAATCCAGTGGGCTGGCGGCGAGACGGACTACACTCAAGGCCCGTTCACCATGTACGTTGAGTCCGTCAAGGTGATCAACTACAACCCTGCCGAATCGTATACGTACACCGACAACACGGGCTCGTTCTCGAGTATCAGTCTCTCAAATGCGACCGATAATACATCTAGCGGTGTTATATCGGGCTCAAGCTCGAGCTCTGTCATTCCGACCTCAGCAAATCAAGGCTCCAGCACCGGAAGCGTGACTGTTATACCGACTTCATCAATCGGTAGCTCCAGCACAGCCACCACCCCTGTGATCTCAACCACGACACCCTCTACCTGGAGTCACGGAACAAGCTCACTGACACTCCCAACCTGGACCCCAAGCACAAATAGCGGAAGCATGTCCCCTGGACCTGCGACCACGAGTCCGAGCGTGAGTGAAGGGACCGTGTTCTGTGTCACTCGCACAGGGCCTGGGGGTATGACACAGAGCGCAAGTGCAGTGCAGGAAAGCCCTGATACGAGCACTCCGACAGCCTTTTTCAATAGTGCCCAGGATGAGTCGCCTTCCAAAATCAAGAGTATTTCTGTGGTTCTTGCTGCTTATGTTGCTGCGGCGCTGGGATTCTAGGCTATCTTTATGAAGAAAGAGTTGTTGAAAAGTATGGAGTGGGCTATGTCTGTTATGAGTATTAGTTTATGGTTGTTATGTTGTATGAATTGATACGTGATTCTGCTCTGCGTTATGCATGACTTGATGCAAACTTCCCATGGTATGCGTCAAAAGCTTCCCTATAATCCCTAGTTTGTCATTCCAAGAGGTCAAGTCTTGCCCTGCAAGCGCAGTTGCTAATGCTCATTAATCTCATGCCAATGATCAATCATATGCTCTCGGGTGATATAATCCAAGACCTTCTGCCTGTTCACTACGCTCGAGTCCGAGTATATCACATCTTCAAACATACGCTGTAGTTTGCGTCTTGCGAAATGTCACAGCATCGCGACATCTTCCACAGCCAGATCCTACCCGTCTTCTCGAACAGCCCAGACGTTCCCTATCCCGCTATTCCAGTACGCAGGCGCCCACCCCCACTGGCTTTTGGTCGTATCGGTTTCCATCATCAAGAATGCAACATTAAGATTGCTGTCTGCCGTCATCCCTCCGTTCCATCCCGGCGGGTCATGGCGGAACTCGATGTCCGGGTCTTTCCACAAACGCAACGGCATGCCGAGGCAGACCGATATCGGTGAGATGGATCCGCTGCCTAGCGAGATCTGGTTTGCTGGAGTAACATCCACGGAAACGAAGGGCTCCGACCCATGAAGCTTGACTTCTCCGTGGCAGCAGATCTTCACGCCGCGGACGGCTGTTGGGGCGTGGTATTGAAGACCGGGGACGCTTTCCCTAACATGGTGGTTTCTGTAACTAACCAAATAATCCATTAAATGTCGGAAATTGGCTAGGGTGATGTCCGCATAATCTTCGTGGTGAATCCCTCGCAGGGCAATCATGGGGCCGCGATATTGATGTGGGGTGATGGAGGCGCAGGATGCTTTTACAGAAGCTAATACACTTCTATTCATGCTCGACCCACCTTCCAAATAGGCTTCGCGATGGATGACAGAGACACAGTATCCCTTCTTGTCCGGGGCAAAGGCTACAAACCCGGAGCCCAGGTTTCGGCATCGTATCGGGTTATGTTCAATGCGCATTATTCCTTTGAACGGCTTATCTGTTCCGAGGTAGGGATAAGGGTCAATCTTTGTCCAGCTGATGCCATCCTCGTCTGCTTGGCGTTTACAGGGTATCCATATTAAACATGGCTTGTCTCTCCCAACTGGGAAGAGTATGGCTCGTTTGTGTTCGAAAGATGGCCTATGAGGCAGGGTGGCAAACTGTTTGCAAAGGAGCCTATGTGAAGGAAAGTCACTCTTTTGGCAGTCTCTGGAGCAGTAGTATGTGCTTCGACACCGAGCACATCGGAGCCCTGGACTCTTGTTACACATCACGCAACAGTCTTGAGGCTCGAAATTGTCAATCGGGCAATATCTCGACTTTATAGTTGGGATAATCCCTTCACTTTTTGTGGTGTCATGGTCAGTCAATAATCCAGTAATTCCCAACGTAACAAGACACAACTCACGTAATGAGCAAATTCGCACGCTGCATTTCTCGTTCATTGTCGAACAGCCGCACTTCCTGCTCCCTTTGGTGCCATTCCTCTAGCGTAAGGTGCGAAAAGTCCGACACCAGGCCGGATTGCATAATATTAGCAGTGTGGCCTTTTTGCGTAGGGTGCTTAAAGTCGTCGAGAAGGCCTCGAATGCGAGCCACAAGGCTTTTCTCCAACCGTTCGACGGCGACCTTTACGGTTTTTGAACTCGAGCCTGGCACGGCCCAGGCAGGATAGCACACGCCATGCCTTCCGCGCGTGACAATTGGACCCGGCAAAGCGTTAAGAAAGGTCTCGCAGAGCAGGCAAGTCTTCTTACTGCATCCTAAGTAGTCCAAAGTAGGTTGAGATGCACATCCTTCGTCGTAGTGCAACACTAGCTGCATCTCTGCATGCAAAGAGAATGACTCCGCACAGGCCTTTTCAAACCTCTGGTTAAAGGGAGCAAGCATCGAGACTATGTGCTCAGGCGTGGGACCCAGCCCTAGTTGCTCCCACGCGTGTATATGCCAACCATGTATTTCGAACTCAAACTGGTGGTCGACCTAGAGGGAACCAGTGAGACCTTGCAATTCCGGAACTGTGGCTCTCTGGCAGCTATTGATCGTAATAATCGGCAGTCAATCAGCGGCCTCGCTATAAAGTTCAACAGGCTCTAGAGCTTCAGGCCAGTTTGCGTTCCAAAAGTGTCCAAGAACGACTCTCGGCATTGTGTAAATTGAAGACATTTGTAAGCTTGTTGGACTATAAGCGATCTGTGTTTTAGGGCTCTACTATCAGCATCAGGATGTAGGGTAAGATTGGTCAAGGTTGTCCAAGTTTCAGTCGCAGCCTCATGTCGAAGCCCTCGTTGGAAGTTGGAGTCAGAACTACTTTTTTGAGTCGTTAGGGTTTTCCGGAGACCTTCAATCCAAGTATCAATCCGGCGGGACGTGTAATCTATCACCTTGAGCTCGAATTCTGCGAGAGAGGCTTCATTTGCGTCCGCTCCTGTGCCAGCTATCACATCCAGTCACAAAATATTCAACATCCCGCACGAGCATGAGAAGTTTTTACTTACCCTTGGCACTACCAGCCAAATAGTCCTCCAACATCTTGCAATAACCCACAAGCTGACAGTCCATGCCATCGGCGCCAGAATGAAAACCATCATTCCCTGCGATATCCACCTCAACGCCGTCTTCCGCTTCACGTATCGCCGTTGCCGTAACTCCATCCCACCCCTTGCAGGGCGACAGCAACTGCGCAGTGCAGTCGAGGAATTTTCGGCGAACGGAATCTCGAGGACCTGACAGAACCACAGTCTTCTCTGTCTCATAGTCCGTGTCACAGTCGCTTAGCTCATCTGTATCGCTGTCGCGTTGCGCATTGTTTCCAACATCATAAAGCTCCTCGTGGTTTCGTTTGTTGGTAAGGTAGGAGAGGATATGAGCTGCCCAGACAACACGTGCAATGGACTCTTCGTGTGGGTAAGTTAGCGCTCTATTCGACCCAGCCATCGTGCGCAAAGTAGGCGAGTGTCTCTGGAAAACAATCCAGGGTTTGTTGCTCAAGGCCAATGCCCAGGTGATGAGGATTGACGACAAGATCAGTGCGGGGTAGTTAGATCTGGTGTTATAGGTTGCATGCAACAAATGCAGGTTGTTGACTTGGCGTAAGTGGACGAGTAATATTGGCCCAATTGAGGAATGTCAGCTACCTGGTTCTTCTATTCCAAAGCTGCTCTTAGAAGGCAAGATGTGAAGTAGGGTAAGAAGACGATTCACGCAGAGGCACAGAGGTCTTGATAAGCGTTTCTCGAAATGCATTTGCGAATAGATGGTATGGCTTAGGGCTAGGGGATGTTACTATGACAGAAATTACATTCAATCTAATGTACTTCCGATAAATAGATGTCCGGCACGAAATAAGGACCACGAGAATTCTGCAACACTCTCAGGGACAATCAGGCGCCGGGTGCTACACCAGTAATTTTCATTATAGCTAGCTAAAATAATGAGGCACAGGTCCGGACTAGATCAAGCTGATTGCCAGCCCCGCCAGAACAACATACATTGCTAACATTGATCGTCATTCTGCTCAGTTTAGGATATGGACCTGGAGAATCGGACTAGGTCTGACGGCCCCCGGACTTTCCTCCACATTTCGCCTTGCCATTACCCCATGTTGGAGCACGTAATGTGGAGTTCGTCACCAAGGATAATAAAGCCGATCCCTGCCAACGTGGAGTTTGCCCTATATTTACCCGATTTTCCACTCAAGCCTTACCAAGAGAAGAAGGACACCTCGCAAACATATGGAGACAGTTACGTATACTACGCAATGACTTCCCTTGCGCCGGATGAACGAAGAATCTTTCCAGTCCCCCGGAGATGAGTATATAACTGACACAAACACGGGGCATCTGTAGGAAGTATCACAGCAGCCTAGTCCTCCTTTCCGCCACATCTACCAACCTACTCATCAAAATTTCAGCCCAACGGTCAACATGAAGTTCATAACTTCTACTATCCTCCTCACCCTCCTCGCCCACGCAACAGGCACCCCCCTCCCCCGCGCCACCAAAGCTCCCTACTTCATCACAATCGGCGACTCCACCGTCGCCGTAAACGGCGGCTGGGGCGACGGCTTCCTCTCCTTCGTCGACGACCCAGCCGACGGCCAAAACCGCGGCAAGAGCGGAAGCACGACCGTCTCGTGGCGCGCAAACGGCCGCTGGGCAGCGCTGGTACAGAACATCAACGAGACCGTAGCGGACTACGACACGATCGTGACGATCCAGTTCGGGCATAACGACCAGAAGTCCTTGACGCTGGATGAGTACCGCGAGAATCTCGTAACGCTTGCGGGGGATATTCAGGCGTTGGGTGCTACGCCGGTAATCTCACCCACTTTCACTCTCGTACCCTTTGTCTTTAAGAAAAGAAGCTAACTGAGGTTAGATTATCATCACCCCGCTTACACGCCGGAACTTCAACGGCGACGCCGTGAAGGAGGACTTCGTCGAGTGGCGCGGCAAAGCCATCGCTGCTGCCAAAGATGCGGGCGCGGACTGGCTTGACCTGACTACCGCGAGCACGGACTATGTGAATGCCATTGGGGCCGCGAATGCAGAGACCTATGACCTCAGCGACGGCGATGGAACTCACATCAACGCCAAGGGCGGAATTGTCTTTGGCCGGATGGTTGCCGACCTGCTGCTGGAGAAGAGGTCTGACTTGGAGGAGTACATTATTCCCAATGAGGCGTTGAGCGAGAAGATTTGGGCGGGGGAGTATGCGACTGGGGATGAGTGAGTCATAGCATGAGATGAGGGTTATCTAGGATTGAATTGCTGCTTGTGCATATATTGAAATTGAAGTCGATGGAGCAACAGTTCCTGTTCCCTTTGGGATATTCCACTGTACCGTTCACTCTGCCCCATCATATGATCCCATGAGACCTTTACCCTTCAATAAGCAACCCACTCTCCTTCAAAGCCGGCAATGCCCTCTCCAAAACCCACTCCGTGCACTTCACCAACGGCCTCCTCTCCTCTCCGGTCTCATAAAACGTCAACGGGTCTTTCGTCTTAAAAGGTTCTGTCTTCATAGTCTTGACGTTGAACGCCTTCTGCTGCAGCGGTGTCGGTAGGGAGCTAAGCAGCTTCTCCCATTCATGCGGATGAGCCGCTGCAGGCGTGACACCGAGTCTCTCGAGAGAATGCAAGGGCTCCAACGGATCATGCGGGCGTGGTGTATAGCTCATCCCGGCCGCGGAGGTGACGTCTCCTGTGACGTGGTGGATTGTCCCGGTGTTGTCGGGGTTTGTTTTGACGAAGATGGTGGTGTGGTATCTTGGCTGGGGCATGTCGGGGTCTTGCATTGCGAGGGGGAATTCGGCGAGGTAGACTTCGTGGTAGGTGGGCATTGTGAGCTGACTGTCTGCAAGGGTGAATGACTAGATTAGGGCTATGTAGTGTGGTTTCGGATGTCACTTAAGATGGAACAGAAGGGATAAGAGGAGAATAGACGCGTTACCGATGATGAGGGGTACGCACTGCATAGCATCACGTGGAGATATCTATTTGATACAAAACCTCTCGTTTACTTGGAGAATACAGGTCACACTGAAGAGGCAACACTTATGCCTTGGATAAAACCCCTTCCAATGGTACTAACAACATTCTGAGCTGGTATCCCAGAATATAGGGAAACAAGTCAGCGGAACACCCTGGGTGCGAGTCTTGCTAGAGACCTCACTTGGGCGATCAGGTCCTCGTCGTAGCGATGTATATAGGGGAAACCAAAACCAAGTACAATCCCCAGAACTGTCAAAAAGACAGGAGACCTATACTGTGAGGTCTTGAGAGCAAAGTATCGAAGAATTCACGTCTGATTGCCACCCTAACGACATAGTCAGTTCAGGCCACCAAATTTCCCAACGTTATCGGGAGTACTCACCGTCAGAACATAATCCTGAAACCTCGGCCAGCGATTATTTGCGCGCTGACCCTCGATGCGGACCCAATCGAAACACTCTTCGATGAAACCTACGACCGGCTAAGCAAGCTCTATAAGAAATAGTCCGGGGACGACAATGCATATTATAATAGAAGGATTGGGAATCATAACATGGTCCTCTGCCTCATGCCACGCATGGGGAAAGGAAATGCTGCAAATAAATGTCGGAACATTAAATAACTGAGCGGATGCTGAATGAAATAAAGTCTTAGCGGTATCGTAAGGTCAACATATTTTCTC
The DNA here is from genome assembly GCF_047715665.1 of Aspergillus karnatakaensis. NCBI lineage: Eukaryota > Fungi > Ascomycota > Eurotiomycetes > Eurotiales > Aspergillaceae > Aspergillus > Aspergillus karnatakaensis. The sequence goes on from NW_027395773.1 coordinate 164,138, forward strand.
GTGAAATTTTGTGTCACGTAATCTGGTGCAGGGAATGGCCATCGCCTTGCAGCGCACGCCACGTATGTTGTCTCATATGACCAGTGAGGCAGACTGTCTCATTCGCGTCTCTCTCAATTGGAACTCGAGTCCATAACCCAACTCTCTGGAATTCAATAGGAGAGAGGCTGCCATATTTCGCCCCATCGGCAGTGCCTACTCTGACTAGTAGAGCGGCTCAGCCACAGCAGTTGTACACCCGATAGAATGGATTCGAAATCAGACGATGTAGTGGGTGTTGATCCTTTTAGCCGAACAGAATAGGGCTCTTGTGTACTGACAATATCAGTCGGACATTGTCAGGACCTTCGTTATCCGCCGAGCATTAACAGGGCTTCCTCTAGGCAAAAACATCCTTGCCCATTCGGGACTCCTCGTTCTTCTACGGTGCGGGAGTTTCTATATTCTCGAACGACTGGATGGCCGGTCACGGATGAGTACGTAAAGAAGCTACAGATGAAACCCTCCTTCTTAGTTTTATGCCTCAATGTGTCCGCGCCTCATCACTAACGGTCGTTCGATGTTCCAGGGTGCGAGGAAATCACCTTCCAGGTCGTGCATACACACCAGTACCATCAGGAGATCACCCTTGATGAGCTCCGTTGGACAAAGCAACGCTACGGACAGGCTGTATCTCTCCCCCGAACTGTGCACGAAGCTCGGAGCTTTTTCATCGAATATGTTCAGCAGTACCCGTACAATTCGCGCTTTAGAAACTGCCATGTCGCGCAAGAGGACATTAGGAGGTGGCTTGGTCTAACGGTTCCGGAGCCATCGGCAATGGCCAAGGCTGGAATTTGGCTTGCTTCATGGATTCCGCAGGGGGCAGTGGATAGTTCAGGCGGCAATGTGGATGAGCAGGACAAATTGCAGTGACTATGGGCGTGTTTCTAGGATCTGAGGTCCATGGAGCAGCGCAATCCTACACCTATAATCCTAACCTTACGCCGCGTGTCGGCGACTTCGCCTCGAACTGTGCCGCGACTCATACCCCAGCGACGAGGAGGACATAAACCACTCTGGCCTAGATGACTGTGATTCTGGATTTCGATGGCGACGGTGATGGCGACGGCGGCGGCGGCGGCTTGAGGAGCCAGTACTCTCCGTAGTATGAAAGGTACCGAGAATTGAGCCTGTATCGGACTCATTGGCGGTCGCCTCGCTCGATCGTTGTTGCCATTCACGGATCCCAGCGTATATATCATCCCTCTCGCGCGTAGAACTAGTTTTCCCTTGACGTGGGACATTTTCCTCCATATCTCCTCCGTCTTCATGTACGTCCTCTGCGGTTTCACTCACTATGCCATCATTCGGGTGCTTGTAGGCACCGTACCCAGCAGACTCATCATGAAATGTTTCATCGCCTTCGTCATCATACTCAGCGGCTGCATCTGATTCACCCTCTTGTTGCTCGCTAGCATAGGAGGTTTGGGGGGTTGGTTCACCGTCTGACTCAATTGACTCCTCGTCGATTGTCTCTTCATTGGAGGTCTCCTCGGGCACTCCGAGGATGCGGATTTCTTCGTTGCTCCCTGTTATAGCGCAACCTCAATTAGTCTTGGCCACTCGATTGGGAAAATTCGTAAAATCCACAAGTGTCTAGACAAGGGCCTACAAATGCTCACCAAACAACCACGAGACCAGTCCAGGGTCTTTCGGAGGGAGCAGCTGGACATAACTGTGGTTCTTCTTGTCTTCATTCGGAAGGTTCATCGTCACCATGTTCTGCCTATTGTGTATGTCGCTGCACAGTCTGAAGGGGCGGATACTATCCGGGAAGGCAAGCGGCTCCTTGATCAGGATCGGGACAACTGTCGGCATCAAGACATCGAACTGCAGACATCGATTTTCTTTTGAGTTCCTATCTTCGCGTCTTATTGACTGCATCATCCGCACCATCTCGTCGAGATCGTCCCAGATCCCGAGAAACTGTCGTGTCAGTGGACCCTCCCTAAGCAATCTCTCAGCGAAGAAATGTCTCCATAACGTGTCCGGGTTGTAAATCAGGTACCAGGTTTCACGTCCGCCGGTGCTGATGGCGTTCGTGAGGATTGTCCACACATTATTCGCGAACTCTCGCGCATCCAGTGCTGACCTCGCATCGGTGTTCACCCGAATCGCACGAAGGTCTCGGGACATATCACCGAGGATTGCAATCCCCTGACTTGCACCATAGGCTATCGAGATGACAGCGGCCGTTTGCATGCCGGTCGCGAGGCCAAATGCACCCGCTACATAATTGAGCTTATCAGCATGCGATCCCGCAGTAATAAGGCCTTTGAGTAGCTTTTCAGCCGGGTCAATCAGACGTGATCCTTTCTCAAAGAAGTCTCTCGCCGTTTTGAATGCTCTTGGCTCCATATCAGGCAGGTAATCACGAAAAGTCATTTAAGATGATCGGAAGAAGCACGAGGTGGGTGAAAATAGTTTGAGCCAGAGGGGAGCTCAATAGCCGACTACCCCGCCGCTGCAAACACGGCGAAGCGCCCAGCGTATGTACGCTCTTCGCTATTGGATGCCAAACCTGATCATGTGTTGCATGTTCGCGATAAGACGGAAAAAGCAAATATAACAACTATGTTGACTTGAGCGGCGGGTTTATTGGGTGCGGCTACAAAGCGCCCTGGGAGCATGACCATCATATGTAATCTTTATGTTATTATGAACTGAGGAGAGAAAAGTATCTACGGCCACCGAAATTGGGACTACCTCGCTCACGGTCTTGGCCTAGCTGCTAGTCACACGCAAACGCAGTTTCTCAAGCACCCAACGACAGAGTCAAATTTGGTAGTAACGGCATATGGCCCGGGGTAAGACTAAAAATGAACCACCAGGTTATAATACGTATTGACAATACACACACTTTATCTACTTCATGCGAGTACGTTGGATAATGGTATTGACAAGTTCTTAAAGAAAGAGTAAATTAGGTTCATCAAACAACAACGAAATTTCGAATGGTAATAATAGATAGCATTAAACCCGACCTATTCATAGTCACTGGCCCCGCTGGCGTTGGGAAATCGTCCTTTGTCACATTGATCACGCTTGAGGATGTTTATATAGGATCTGGAGCCAGGTATTGTTGACTAGAGACCCCTTTTCCACAGATCACAAAGGTCTAACGAGAACAGGCACGACATCCATCAGTTTGGTCCCCGCGGTGATCGGTGATAAGCGCTGCCTGTTTCTCGATATGCCTGGTTTCAACACTCGCGATTTTGACGACTGGGACATTTTTGTTCGGCTTATGACCGGTCTGTCAGTTGTCCAGCAGTACGTCCAATTTCGGGGAGTCCTGTACGTCGACTCTTTCTCAAGCAAACGTGTCACGGACGCAGCGAGCAAAACTCCGCTAGTCGCTTTCTGCGGCGAGAGCTATACGCCCCAACGTGACAATTGTTACCGCCTATTGGATTGAACTAGATGAGGGCGACAGACCAAGCGACGAACTAGCTCTTGTTGATATGTGGATAGAATCAGACCTTTCCCGCCCCTTTTTCTCGAACGGAACCCAAATCTACCACCATGGGCTAGACACCGAGCATGGAGGGAAGAGAGCATTGCATGCCAAGAAGTCCGCAATCAGACGTGGAATGCTCGCAGCGGATATGATTGCTGTGCGCTACCATGAACCCAGTGAATGGAAGCTCAAGATATACACAGAGATCGCAAATGGCGCTTCCTTGGATACGACATCCGATAGGCGATGGCTGCGAGATGGGACTCCAGCAGGTGCAAGTCAGGGTCCCGTTGAGGTAACTTCTAATCCTTCAGCTGGCGACAGCCATCGCAACCCGCCACAGCAACAACAAAATGGAGCTGGCGAACAGTCAAGCACCTCTTGGTCATCTCAATTTGTTACCTTTATAAGGAAGCCAAACCGTGGATTGGGCTTTTATGAACGACTGCCAACTTGTACATGAATCCCAATCCAGTTTCTGTCTTGCGCCTTTTCAGCCACAGTATATCAAGCGCAGTCGAGACGGAACTCTGTGATGACGCAGCGGATATGCTTGAAGGGATGGACTAATGAGCTATGAATCTGGATGATGTTATTTTTGATTGAACACTCGGTCTGAGGAATCAGTCTACAGCAATTCAAACTGAGAGGAAAGGAAAAGAGTGATTTTGATAACATTTCCTTGTCTTCCTCTCCCATGGTACGACTTCCGGCTGTGAAACTTACGCAGTATGTGTTGGGTGGTGCTGGCCACCGGTCACGTGTTCGCGTAGATAGTTAGTGCAGCGCACAGGCGCCACAGGTAGCAATACAACCGATTGCTTGCTCCAGAGAGTATGTAGGCCTTTTTAACTCATTACATCTTGGTGCTGGCGGCTCAATAAAATACTCCCGCTAAGGGCTTGGCAGTGGGCGAGAAGAGAATCATCATGTGTTTGTTGGTGAAGGCGATTTCGAGAACGACTGTACATATTTCTAGTTTCCAGACTCTTCTCCAAAAATCAGCTTCGTGATAAAGACCCTCTTTACCTGATTATAATAGTAATCTGAGATGTTCTCCACTGTCTTCCAAGCAATATAAGTGGTAGGGCAGAGCTTTCTATGATGGCCCTAATTACCATGCTTGACTGATACCACAATTGTCGTGTCTTCTGACCAGACCCACTAATTACTATATCGCGCGTAATCCTAACGACATAAATAGAGGGTCGAGAGACCATATTGCGGGAATCTCAAGCGAAAGGGATGAAAGTTGTTAGATAGGTCCGCATGGAACTCTCTTGACGGAATACTAAAAAGGGTAAAGCTTTCTTACGGTACTGTTTCTCCTCATTCAGCTCGTCATTAAAGAGGTATATAGACTAGACCTATTACGGACTAACCCTCGGGTGTGGCGCTGAGAAAGAGCCGAAGAGTTTGAAAACATCAAAGCCGAACGTGCAAGGCGCTGTAGCTCCTTCTCTCCTTTTCTCGCCTCCAGGTTCATGGATTCTTTTTTGCGTTCCATTCTTCTTGACTGTCCTACGCGACCACCATGACCACACCTGAAAGGGAGGAGCCAGGGGCGAAACGACGCCGGAACTTCAAACGGGCCAGTATGGCGTGTATTGGCTGTAAGAGATCGAAACGGAAATGCGACATCGCCAGCCGATTGGCGGAATCCGAAGGGTGTACGACCTGCACTAAAAAAGGGGAGGCTTGCGAGGTCCGCTATGGCGAAGACAAGCGTCGGAAGCGAAGTGCTGCTGTGGACGTTGACCTGCAAGCGCGAATATCTGCTCTGGAAGGGTTACTATTACAGAGAACAGGCACTGCGGCTTCTACTCCGCGCGCGAGTGACTTAGGACGGATTGTAGCTGGGGGTACCACAGAGCCCGAGGACGGTCATGTCGCTCGTCTGACCGGCCATGAGACCGAGCTATCCAGTGGGACTGGGATCAAGGCGCTCCATATAATCTCCCCTTTACCTGAGCATGCCGCCTCCCGTGTACACAACTCGCAGTCGTCAATTGAATTGGACAGAGGTGGGGAGGACGTGCTTAACGGAGAATCTCACCACACCGGGCACTCTTCTACCAAGCACCATGCTGTTCCAGACAGAAGGAACAGCCTTCGCACATCACGACCAGGGTCTGTTGGGGACATGTCCTATACCGATGACGGCAGCAGCATCATCAACAAGGTTATCTCTCGGGACCGCTGTCTAGATGCCCAGCGTGCCGACAAGCATGCGTACTTTGGATCGACCAGTATTTTTCATCTATTGAACACACTGGAGAGAAACACTCATAGCCAAAGGGCAGGTCAGCCGGCGGTTGAAGCAAATGATCCCGATCTTGACTACCGTCTAGAACCGGAGCCTGTCGTTTCTCATTTGCTTGAACTCTTCTGGGATGGGCAAGCCTCCCATATTCAAGTTGTCCCTCGAAGACAATTCCTAGCGCACAAGGACGCCTATGAGACCGGGCCTACAAACAATTGCCAGAAGTACCAGTTTTTCTCGCCCAGTCTGCTGTTCGCTATCATGTCGTTGGCAGCAATGATTAGCCTTCAAAGAGGCGTCAGGCATCAGAGTACATCTAATGGTGGTATAGCGGGTGATGTATACTTCCGAAAGGCCAAGCAGCTCTTCGACCAGGAAATAGGCCGCCCACGTATTACAACAATCCAAACGGCTCTTCTTTTGGGTTCGCGCTACGGAGCACTGGGTCATCACTCGCTTGGCTGGACTTATAGTGGAATAGCTCTTCGCATGGCAGTGGAGCTTGGTCTGCACCTGAAGTATCAGGTTCCAACATCTCATGATCTCTTGAGTTAAGATAGAGATCTGATGGAAGTCCGCAGCAAGGTGTTCTGGGGCTGCTACATACAAGATAAACTATGGAGCGCCTACTGCGGCCGACCATCCCTTCTCAACGATACCAACATTACCTTGCCCCTGCCGGGAGCGAGTCTGGACCCCGATAATAGCCTCGATGACTCTGAGAAAACTATCGTTTTGGTGCATCAAGAAATCCTGAAATTGACGCTCAGGATCTCACAGATCCTCGATAGGCTATATTTCCCACAGGACCGAGATGTCGGCACTGACATCCACAACACGGCCATGACCCTGCATGCCGATCTGCTTCACTGGCATTTTATAAATTATCATACCGTTTTGAACACATCTATTGATTCCGATCCATCGACATTTGACACAACCGCAATCTACACCTCGCAGCTACAAATATTGCCAAGTTGGCTCGAGATTACTCCCTATTTTACGATATCAGGCAAATAACAAGCCCTGCAATTCACTTTATCTTCATCGCAGCCACAGTGCATTTAATCAACTACCATGTCACAAAGCAGGATTCACACGAAACATGGTTCCAGGGGTGTGTGTCGAGTCTCGGAGACATCTCGCAATCGTACCCCATCGCAGCTAAGGCCGTGTCCGTTCTCACTGAGCTCTTAAAGCAATTCGGGGCCTGTGGAGGGTTTGACAATCAGTCATGTATGCAGTCAAATAACGCCTTAGGGCTCCAGGGAGCGCAGTCTTTGAGTCCAAACGACCGTACTCATACCAGTCCATCGAACCATGGCCACACCAAAGGAGACCGCACTTCTAGTAAACAACCTAATCAAACCACCGCATCTTTGCAGCAGCCTCAATCTAGCTTCGTCGGCACCAGCGCGTCAGCAAGTGCCAACGAGGGCGTAAACTTTGGGCAGTTTGACTGGTCTGTGTGCAATTCACCTATCAATCCCCCTCCCCCTCTCGACGACATGAGCATGGAGCCCTGTCAGTCCATTTGGAATACCGATTCTATCCTTGGATCTAGCTCATCCTTTTCACTTCCAACATTGCGGTCACTTGGAAACTCGAGCGAGCTACCAGGGTTCACTTACAGCCTCACTGACCCACAGGACGCGTCAAGTCGAGTGGACGGATCAGACCCTACTCGTGCTCTTTTTGATCGATTTTACGGGACGGCCTTTGGATTGAGTCAATGCTAGATCTGTTTCCAGTACTTCAACCAAACGTATTGCTGTATTTTACCTTACTCATTATACAGATGTTCCATCACTAGATCGTACGACGTAAAAGTAGTCCGATTTCTGCCAGCTGATTAGATCAAGGTCTGTCTATACGATACAGTGTTTCCGCGACATTGAGGTATGCCTCATACTCAACATCCCCTCCATCCAGATCATAATGATAATGCCCACCCTTCCGACCACCATCGAGATCGAAGCAATGTGTATGCTCCATCCTCAACCCCAATCCCTCTAGATCTGCACTATGAAACACCGTCAAGCAGACTATCGGAGCCTCACAAGTATGGTATCTCAACCATTCATTCTCCAGCTTCTTCCGATCAGTAAACGGCAATTCCTCTGGCCTAGGAAAATCCGGCATAACATGAAACTTCGCCCTTCCAGCCTTCAGCAAGAACACACCACCCAGGGAAACCTGTCTGTCCTCTCCATAGTGTTGCCGGAGACCGGCCCGAATCGCATTCGTGAAACTCTCAACCCCAATCCTCGTCCTTGCAGTAACCTTCATCACCGGCCCTGTCTCACCCCGACACCCAAATAAATTCACCATAAGCGCACAGTTCGCAGTTGGCGAATGCCGACACTTGATTGCCTCCGCTGTCTCCTCCCCCTTCTCCGCGCCTTGAACAACCTCAACAACCCTCGTCCCATTCACCACATCCAACGACCCCTCCTCCCGGAAATCCGCCCTCTCACCAGTCCTCGCAGCCCATGAAAGATTCGGCGCAAGCTCTGCATTATGCCCGATATCCTGCCACGGCGCCGCACCCGCCCCGAGAACAAACCCTCTTTCAGGGCTCATCTGCATGTCTTTCGCGAGAGATAAGAGTGAGAACTTTGCGTTGAAGTTCGGCGTTGGAAAGAGATTTGCTTGTCCGCCGACATCTGCGATGACAGGGTCACCGCATAGGCCTGGAGCTGCGAGACCGAAGGGGGGTTGCCGGAGATCGGGGCACTGGATGATTTGTGCGGATGCATGGGTGAAGTTTTGTTTGAGGGCTCGTGAGATTACCGGTGCTAGCTCGGAGAGGGGTGGAGGGGTGAGGGGGTGTATTGTTACCGCCATTTCGATACCAATATTCGTGGTATGTGATGGTGATAGTGATGGTGATGGTGGGATGAGGGGAATTGTGGTGGGTGGTTTTGAAGCGGGGTACAATTCATCATCGCCAGCTCGGGTTGGGATTTCCGAGATTACTCTAATTCTCTTGTAAATTCTGGTGAAGCCAGTATCATCGCCTGAAATATCGCCATTCGCTCTAGTGATATAGTATATAGCACGTAGGTCAAATTCGTTGCTTACGACAAAGACCTTTTTGGCCCCCCAACCGGACCTCGTCACCCTGCATCAATCAACGTGCTGATCGCCTGTCCCCCTTCCATATCGGCAACGCCTCCGGACAGATCGGCTAGGTGTTCGTATAACATCGAGTGTACTGACTGATGCTCAGCCCTTCCGCGGTACAATGTGTCCAGATGGGTAATATCTCCGCAGCACAGCCAAGCAGGGTCCGACCTGATCAGCACCCCAGCTATTCCGTAAGGTGAGATTCTTATGCCAACCTGTCAAACTTCGCCGAGTTGGGGTTGGGACATGACGTGTTAAGTGCCGATCTTGCTGTTAAGCTCTTTGCGCTTGGTTCAACCTTCGATAAAGCCTATTCTGTACCCCGGAGTATGGTGGTCCTTGCGAGAGTCGTGTGGTTGGAGCTCATAGACCAGACGAACCCAGCTCGATGCTATGTGCCCCAGTCTGAGTATACTTGGACTATCAGAGTATAGACTACCCAAGCTCCCCTAATCCAATGCCCATGAGGAATTCTGTTCTGCATACTTTCAATCCTGTGCATGAGCGCTGCTTCTATATATATATAACGCAGCAGTAAGGGACCGCCTGCGACGTCCACCACATAAGATGATGGCAGGAGAAGGGATGATCAGCCCTACCACATACTTGTCAGTGAAGTAATCTTCAGCCAACGGGCTAATGTTCCTCCTTTCAATTTTCAAAAGGGGATTTGTGCCGCGAATTGGCTGCGCCACCGACACATGGAGTCTGGAGATTGAGATAGAGTGGGGAGACCCACGTCATTGATCTTGGCACGCCGCTTTAACGTCATAAAGATGCCAAGTCATTTGCACTAGCGCTGATGAGGCCTAGCGTATAGCGGCTGAGGAGGCTGAGTGGTCGGCGCTGAATGGATCCCAATCGGGTTAGCCTGAATAGCTTCATCGCCGAGCTCATTATTTAAGAGCAACAGCTCTCGTCTGGAGCTTCAGTTCGGTTCATCAACAGTCAAACAAAGCATTCTTCAGTCTACAGACATTCCTAACTACTTCCGCAAATACGATTCACGAAATGGACGCTAAAGTCGGCTACAATGGTTTCCCTGCCCAGCAGCACCGCTCCTGGGACCAACCACAGTATGGATACAGCCAGCAACCTCAAGGATATCCTCAGAACTATCCTCAACAGCCCCCAATGTACCAGCAGCACCAGTATCCTCAACAACAATATTCTGAACAATCACAATACCCCCCTCAACAGCAACAACAACACCACCACTCCAACTTTTCCAACCAAATCCCCTCCCAACCCACCACCCAAATCCCGCGAGGCTACGAAGTCGTCTTCACCAGCTGGTCCGGGCGCCACATGGAAGTAACCGAAGACACGCACGACGGCCCCCTCGCCTACTCCGCCGACCTCCACACCCGCAAACCCCACATGATCTTCAAAGCCGAAGGCACCGCCCACCTCCCAGCAACAGTAACATTCCACAGCTTCAGCCGCACCATCGACATCAGCATCAACGGCGAAGCCTTCCCACTCCGCACAATCAGCAAATGGAAGTACGAGTACGCGTGGGACGCCCAGTCGCTCGGCGGGAAGAAGCTCATCTGGAAGCGGCCGAGCTGCTGGAACTGGAAGTACATGAACATCGAGTGTTCTGACGAGAGCGGGACGGTGTATGCGCGGTTCGACTCGCATAAGGGGTGGAGCGGGAAGAAGGCCGGGAGGATGGAGATTCTGGCGCCTGCGGCGCCCGGCGGGAAGGCGCTTGTAGATGAGATTATGGTTACGGGGCTGGCGAATGTTTATTTGCAGTTGTCGTCGATGATGGCGGCGAATGGGAGTGCGGCGGCGTCGAGTGCGGGTGTTGCGGCTGCTGTGTCGTGATCCATCTGGTTCTGGTGTTAGCATTGAATTGCACTGCTTTTGGTCTTGGATGTTTGTCTGCTCATGCGCTTGATACCTTGGTCTTCATTTAGCACTATAGACTTGCTTGAATTTCACTTCCCTGTTTTATTAACTTAGAATATTTACATCTTTCACTGTATGGTCTAGCGGATGTCGTGCCAGGAATCCTGGTCGATAACACCACAGTATGCTCTCTAAACTACCGCTAAGCAATACGGTGTTTACTACCCTGAATGCATGTGTCAGGACAACCCTCCCTCAAATGGGGAGCTGCTGCCGTAGAAGGCCAAACTCATCAGGCCCGGGCTCTAACTATTCCCGTAGGCCAATCCAGGTTCCATTCGTGACAGCAGACCAAAGACCATCAAGGACCGCTAGAAGGTTCTGTATATCCATAGATTGTAAGGCACTTTTCAGCCCGTCCGGTGCTAGTTATGTACATCTATCCAACCCTCTAAAACAGCCACCCAGGACTTTTACCTGGCAGACAAGCAGCTTAGTTGAAGAGAGTCGAAAATGCAACTTTTTTCCTGTACTTTGCCCTTATAGCTCAGTCGCAGAGCGCATCACTCGTAGTTCCAATTTGGAGTGTCTGAAATGATGAGGTCCTCGGTTCAATCCCGAGTGGGGGCAGTTACTTTTTTTAAAAACTTTTTATCCACTCAGCTTTTGTTTCACTGACCGTGAGGAAGACTGCCAATTGAGGTCTGTTCTGGAATGATCAAGCTGGAGCACCAGCTGAAGAGGTTGGCGTGCAGAGTGCGGTGGGCAATAGATATAAATTCCTCGCGACTGATCACGGAGAGCTTGATGGGTCGACGAACTAAGCAGCCCTAAAGCTTATAAGCATCACTACTATAAATGTTCACTCAATTGTGTGGGTTGGTGATTTATGTTCAAGACTAGTGCCGGTTAAGGCCTGTTTTGCTACATCTAGAAAGTACATGTTGAGCGAGCATGCCACGAAGATATGTAGTGATTAATCTATATGCAGATAATTCTATTAAAGATGCAATACCCGAAGAAAACCAAAGAGATAGGAAAACAAGGGCAGAGGCAGGGAAAGGACAGCGACCGATCAGGATCAAGCCGACAAAAAGAGAAAGGAAAGTAATAACCCCAAGAACGCGCCGGATCAAATTTTACAGACCCTGCAATGTTCTCCAAGAGGTAAGCAGAAAGAATAGCAAACAGTCTAGTAATATGAATGTTCAGTAAAAAGCACGACTAAGACTAAGCAGTCTTGGTCTTCTTCCGCGGCGTCTTCGGCACGCGCGCAAGCCAATAGATGCCAATCGCCGCAACGATATTGAACGCAATGTACACCCAGATCAGTCCAAAGTTCCTCCACGCGTCGCCCCAGTAGCTCATCACCGACGCAAGGAAATCATCGGTCTTGGCCATCGGGCAGTATGCGCATTCACTGGTGGCGTTGGGGTTCTGGATTGCGCCGCCGAAGGATTCGACGAAGGGATTCAGATATTCGTAGCAGGTGGAGCCAGAGGGTGGATCCATGTTGAGCGTTTCGATGGAGTCGCAGACGACGCTTGTCCCGGATATTGCTGTCGAGAGCATGCCAGATACCATGTATGTGAAGGGGGAGACGCGGTACATGAAGATCCAGAAGCCCGGCATGTTGTCGGGGGTTGCGACGACACTGGAGAGAGCAGTTAGCTTGAGATTCGTTCGAGGAGGGAGATACTGGAGAGGGGATGGGGGTGGACGTACCCGCAGAAGAGCAGCAGCAGGGCGAAAACCAGGTTAGCAATGTTACCGCCGGTCTCGGCATTATCGACTCCAGCAATCACCATATGCGCAAAGGTAGACGTGAACCACAAGAAGACCAATAGGTAGAGGAACATCAGGCCACCGCGTTCATGCACTGCGTCTGTAGGCTCGGCGTTCCGCCACAGACCAACTGGGTAGTACCAACAGAAGAACATGAGCACCGCGACGAGGAAGTTCCATGGCAATTCAACGATGATGTTGCTTGCCATGAAGACCCTCCACGAGTACATTTTCGACGGGCGCTCGCGGACCTCGTAGAGTGCGCGTTGAGTCACGAAATTAGGCATGATCTGCTGCACCAAGTTTCCGAAGATTGTCATCAGCATGAAAATACTGAACATTTGATTTTGGAGGCCTTGTCGGGTGTTCTTTGCCATGTAGAATGAGAAGCCGTTGTACAGGGCGGTCAAAATGGACAGGATGAGTTTCGAATAAATGTATGTAGGGGAACGCCAGTACTGGGTGAACACGCGGATAAGGGTTTCCTTGAGCTGAACGGTGGTCGAGACGGCGAATTCCTTGTATTCAGCTGGGGAGGCTTCCTCCTTCGGTTTGGCGGAAAGCGTCGACTTCAAATGGGCCAGGTGGTCATAAACAGCCTGTTTCTCGGGACTGCCGTTCCAGACAGCTGGCCAGTCGATGTCGCTGTGCGACCCGGGGGCGGCGCCGATCACGTCCAACATCCATTCCGCGGGGTTTTCGCCGTCTGTGATGGCATGGCCTCCGTTGCGTTCGAAATAGCTGGTTAGAATAGACGAGTTTTCACCCACCTCACCGAAGTAGACAGTGCGGCCGCCTTTGGCGAGGAAGAGCAAGCGGTCGAAGCGCTGGAAGAGCATGGCAGATGGTTGATGGATTGTACACAGGATCGCTTGCCCGTGCTTGGTGAGGGTTTCAATCAAGTCAAGAATCGACCATGATGTCTGGGAGTCCAAACCGGAGGTAGGCTCATCCAAGAAGAGCAGTAGTTGAGGTCGTGCAACCAACTCCACAGCAATGGTCAAGCGCTTGCGTTGTTCGACGTTAAGACCTGAGACCATTTGTTAGCGTTCGGTATACTCGACAAAAGCATGACTCCATTGATTAGGAGATTCAATATTCAGACTCACCAACACCGGGAACGCCAACAACGGCATCAGCGTAGGATTGCATGCCAAGAAGAACAAGGACTTCCTCCACGTAATCCAAGCGCTCTTGCCGAGTAAATCGAGCAGGCTGTCTAAGAAGGGCACTGAATTGTAGTGCTTCGCGGACAGTCGAGGTGGGCAGATGAACATCTTGCTGCTGAACGTAGCCAGTCTTCCGTTGGAAAGAGTCATCGCGGGGGAGACCGTCTACGAGGACTTCACCAGTGACCACACCCATCGTGACACGGGTCGCGAGTACATCAAGCAGAGTCGTCTTTCCGGCTCCGGAAACACCCTATACATGTAAGTATCTGACTACTCAGCAGGGAGGATATTCTTACCATCAGTGCAGTAGCCGTGCCAGGTTTGACCCAGCCGCTAACATGATCCAGAATCCGACGGTCCTCTCCTTTGATAGTAATATCGTAGCACAGATCCTGCCACTGGAAGATAGCGGTCTGACGTTGGATCTCAGTACCGGTGGCATCAGGGTCAGCATTCTCATGCGGTGGTGCAGTGGCACTTGCTTCGTCGTCATTGGTGATCTTGGGCTGGTGGCCGCGACGGAAAACAAGGACTTCACCCTTTGAGACGGCTTCGGTGATGAATTCGGTGGCAGTGAGGTACACAACCATGAAGAAGACCATGAAAGCGAACATGATGCCGATATTCCGCCAGAGATGAGACTTGTAGTATTGGTAGGCGGTGGCTAGGTAGACGTCTCCGTCGATGCTGCCCGCGCCAGCGACAGCTCCGACGGAGTTGCAGATGCGGTTCTCAGGGTTCGCGTCAGGATAAGAAGGTACGTAGGACGTGCAGTCGAATTGGCGGCCGGTGAACTCATTGACCATGAAGGATTCGAAGGCGTACGCGATCGGGTTGATGTAGTTCATCCAGCGCGACCAACCCAGCATGTCTCGTGTCGGAATCGTGAATCCAGTGTAGATCACGAGACCAAGAATCAACAGGGCTGCAGGGACCAGGGCCTGAGATAACGAGCGTGATGCTGCACCGAAAGTACGGAAAACCATGGACATGGTCAGCGTGGTGACGAGCGAGAAAATCCAGTAGGTGAAGAAGGCTCCGGGTTCTCTCCGCAGGTGGGAGAGGAAATAGATCGGAAGGTTGAAGGTGAACGAGTTCATGAGTTTATACGGGACGTCAGTAAGCATCGATGCGATAGCCTCCGCGAATGGGTGGTAAAATGCGTATCGGGCCTGCTTTTCGACAATCGGACGTTGGGCGAAGAGAGTTAGAATCTGTACTGTTAGTTGACCTGTATTCCAATCTGCAGTATTGATGGACAACGTACTTCAAGAGCACTGCTGAATGCGCTCAGCAAGACGGCATAGAAAAGGAGCACACCACGCCCAAAGAAGCTCGAGCTATCCTGGGGAAGATCATAAAACACACTACCAATAATCAGGGAGAGACAGAAGTTGCCAATCAACGCCGTCATGGTCAAGCTAGCGTCGCCCTTCAACCGTTGGAAACCGCGGCCAAGGCATAGAGTAACTTGCTGCATGACCGAAAGGGTGTATGGGGATCCTGCACGTCTACAATAAGCGGAATTATTAGAAAATCTCGGGCCAGTTGGAAATAGCACAAGGACTTACTGCTGCTTTGACTGCATCAAGCGGCGGGCTTCTCCAAACTTCTCGAATGACTCGCCACCGATGGGGTACTCCTGGTCAAAAGCCTCAATCTCTTGAAGCAGACGACCGCACTCGGGGCTGTTGCGCCAGCGCTGTGCGAATTCGGTCGGTGTGCGAGGGACCTTGTCTTCATAGCCAGGGCGCACCCTTCGCTCACTCGGGCTTGTCAAAGAGGTCAGGAAATCGGCGGTGGTCTGGCGAGGAGGGCAAATGAAGCCCATTTCCTCGAAGAACCTCTGCGCTTCGGTGGTAGGGCCAAAGTAAATCTGGTGGCCTTCATAGAGCACAACCACTTTGTCGAAGACCTAGGTCATGTTAGCTACCATCAACTCGAGAAGAGATATTTCGTACATCGTAAGCGTTCTGGGAGGCCTGATAGATGGCGACGCAAGCAGTTGTTCCGGCATACTTGCTCATAAGAGACAAGTTCTTGCAGAATTCGAGGGCATTTGCACTGTCCAGACCACGGGTACTGTTATCCCAGCATTGCAGCGGCGCGCCACTGAGAATTGCCTCGGCGATACTGACACGCTTACGCTCACCACCACTAACACCGCGTACGTAGTCGTTTCCGACCTTGGTATTGAATGTATGGCGCAGGCCGAGCATAGTCATGATGACGTCGCGAACATGGGCGGCGTAGTCTTGACGGCTCAGACCGGGGAAGCGGGTTTGCGGGGCTCTTGCTCGCGCGGCGAAGGTCAGGGTGTCTCCAACAGAGAGCTGGGGGAAGTGAACATCGGTTTCAGCATTGTAGATAGCCTCGCCACGGAAGCGCTTCTGCATGTCGTGGGCGGAGATTCCTATCTTTGTTAGCGGGGTTGGTAGTGGCAGCTGTGAGGGGCTCACCTTGATAGTTCAAGTACGCATCGTCGGATGTATAGATACCGTTCATCTCGCCGGAGATTGTCTTCAGGAAGGTCGTGCAGCCACTAGAAAGAGATATTTAGGATGATTTCTCAAGGAAGAACTCCGTTTCTCTCACCTTCCCGGTCGACCGAGGACGACCAGCATCTCACCACTCCGTACCAGACCATTGAACTCATTCAAGATCTGCACCTTCTGCTGACCCGACTTGGTAAGCTTGCGGAACAAGCCTCCAACACTCAAGATGGCGTTGAAGACATCCTTCTGGTAGTCGGTTGCACTGCCGAAACCGTGCACGCTCAGCTTCTTGAATGCCACACCGGCGGTGCGCTGGCGAAAGCGATCGGGGTCACCGGCTTGGGCAGCAAGCAGTGACCGAATCCAGTCCTTTACCTTGAAGGAGGGGCTGTCGGGATGTAAGGACGACTCCTTGTTCTCTTCGAAAAAGGGGTTTGTCGCGTTGGTGGTCGAGTAGTGTGTGGATTTCCGGGTCAATTGGCGCGCCATCTGCTCGATTTCCTCCTCCATATCACTTCCTGTCACCTCGCCATTCTGACCCTCTGTCTTAGTCACGCTGGACCCGATCGTGTCGGTTTCATATTGTTGATTGGCTGGGTGTTGACCCTTTTCCTCGAGGGGTGGGATGCCCCCAAACACTGACATGTTGGCGGCAGCTGTAAACAGGGTTGCCAATCTGTCAAATGTAGGAAGCTCTTCCCTTGACACTAAAGGATTTTAGGGGGGTGGGAGCGGGTTGTGCTAAATAGAAAGCCTTTTTTATCTAAGGAAGCTCGGAGGCCCGCAGCTCCGCCCGCAAAGAAGAAAAGACATCCCCGAGCTGAGTGGGGACTGATTAGAAACGCATGCGAAACAAATGCAAGCTGGGCTGGGCATATCTCATCCAGTCTGCTCGCACGGAGGGGAGGCATGCCGAGCACTGCTTAGCAAGATATCAAAATTACGATAACAGCTCGGGGATGTAATACTCGTCGGGATACACTCAATCCGGCGTAATTTAAGCGGAGCCTTGACCCTCGCCGAAGGACTCCGATTCGGCATCAGCGACTCGGTCGGTAGCCTGACTCGTGTATCAGGTCTGGCCGCTCCGGGGCTGTCGAACAAACTTTTGCTGACGGAGGTGGCGGTGCTGGCAGCCTGGCCAGAGAATACACCCCGGATACACAGGGTCCCGCGCGAAAGAGGCTTGCTATTCCTCCCTGACTTCTTCATCGCCGAACTACCTACATGATCTCCTTGTTCCGGCCAGGCGATTCTCGAACCCCCAACAGAGCTTAGAATGGAGACCCGGAAGCTTCGGGCGGGGGCCAAGGTGCGCTTCTCTCCCAGAGACCGGTCCAGCCTTACTGATCGGACTTCCCCAGGCTTGTCAATCGTGTCGCCGGCGCAAAGTGCGATGCCAATATGATCCTGGCATGACCAAGTGTCGCGCTTGCTCCCGGCGATCCTCAACATGTATCCCGATCAATGCGCACATTGTGACGGACGCCCAGCAAGCCACTATTCCGCAGCTCGAGACTTGTATCCCAAATCTTGAACCGTCTTTTGATGTCTTCGCTGGGCTGCCAACGCCCGACGTTCCAACACCACCCCAGCCCGCTGGCCAGCACCCCACTTCTCTATCCTCTCTCGCCCCGAACCTCGAATCTCTTTTTGTCCCTGATCCAGAAACCGCTGACCCTCTAGCTTCCTGGTTGTGCTTCTCGCTGCCTCGTTCGCTTGTAGACCGCTCAGGTAAGTTGTTTACACCTCTCTTTTAGTACCTTCTCACACTACGCCAGGGTCATCACCCTTTTCAGTCTTGTCCTCCGAAGGCAAACAATGGCTTCATGAAGCGGCAGGCGGGGAGGCTCTCAACTGGGACGCTCTCTCGCCCTTTGCTTATGGTCCGGATTTCACTTTGAGCAGCACCTCGTGCGGCCCCCGCCTGCCCCAGCAGTTCATCCATCTTCCCTCCAAAGAGGTTGCCCGCTCGTTATTCCAGACCTACTTTGAAGATCTTAACAAATTCTGTCCGACCTTTGAGGAGCACGAGTTCATGCTCCGATTTGAGCTCGAGTATCCTGTCGGCCCTGAGTCATCGGAGAAATGGGCGTGCGTCAACGCGACCCTTGCCCTGGCGTGTCTGCTGGACCAACAGTTCCGCTCGAAAGCATGGCTGTTCTGGAAGAACGCGACGCTGTCATGGGGATCTTTCATTACTCAAGCCCCCAGTCTCCTTTCTGCCCAGGCGCTATTGACGATGGTAAGCTCTCTCCGCGAATCCTGTCCTCTGATGCTCACATATGGCTAGACTTTGTATTTGATAGCAACATTTCACAGCAACCCGGCTAGCCCTATGGTGTCATTAGCGATTCGCATACTTAGTGGCATAGCTCCGACCGGCGAGGGTGTGTCCCAGGAATTTCAAATTGTCCGTCTAATTACTCGGTCTTTGGATATAGAGTATGTTCCGACCTCTATCCATCTTTCTGCGTTGGCTCTAATAACTCTCTCAGCCACGCCCTTCTGTCTGGAATGCCGCCCACCCACCTGGGCTTGGGGCCTTCAATTGACCCATGGACGTTCGATACTTTTGAGGATCCAAACGTGCTGTTTGACTGCTACCCGGCGATCTGCCGACTTATCGAAATCAAAGAAGATATCTATCGAGGGCTGTATTGTCTGGCCGCTCAAGATAAACCAGACTACGAGACGATCATCACCGTCAGCGAGCTTGACTCCCAACTGGATGAGTGGAGGAATGACATCCCAGAGAAATACCGGCCTGGTCACCCCAAATCCCAGGATGTTTTCCACCACGGCAACATAGACAACATCCTCCACTTGCACCTCAGCTACTATAACTGCGTCTTGGTGATTCATCGACGGTCCTTCCTTAGCACATGGTCGAAACCGACTCGACCAGTGCCTCCATCGAGTCACGCCGTTCGCCCGCCCAATCCCCGCGTCTTGAAATCGACCCAGCTCTGCGCTGAAGCTGCGCGTGCGACCTTACGGCTTGCTAAACATATCCCGATCAACAATCCCTTGACTCGGGGGTATGTGACTCTACCTATACCATTGTAACCCTATTCTAACTTTCAATCTAGAGTCATGTTCCATTACGTCACCTTCGCGCTCAAACTCTTCGTCCTTCTCACCGTACAAGACCCGCGCAGTCCACGCGCCCGCGCAGATCTCCTGCTGATGCGCAACCTGGAGGATGCACTCGCGTCGGTTCCAGTTTTCGGAGAAGACAGAGGCATCCAGAAACTTCTTGAGTATTGCGCGGGGTACCGGGATGTTGCTGAGCGGGCGATCAATCAGGTCTATGCACGGAAGAGGTGCAGAGAGGATGAGGACCTTGGAGCTGATTTGAACTCCTCAGTCTCATAGTAGAATTTGGAGTCTCTCGCACACTCTGCACCATATTGACGCTATAACTGACTACTTTCCGGTCGCCATCACACCAGCTTCGTCAACGATATCAGTATTTGAGAGTAAAGTACAGCAACCACTTTACGAGAATAGCGACCGTGTTATTTCACAAAAAAAAGCGCCTTCAAAACCACACATATCGGTCTACCCTTGCTGAGCGCAACAGTCCTACAATCTCGATCAGACACGACAGTCGCAGGGGCCAACTTTGACCCCGGGGCGTTCAAGACAAGTGCACAAG
Organism: Aspergillus karnatakaensis; assembly: GCF_047715665.1. Classification (NCBI taxonomy): domain Eukaryota; kingdom Fungi; phylum Ascomycota; class Eurotiomycetes; order Eurotiales; family Aspergillaceae; genus Aspergillus; species Aspergillus karnatakaensis. Next base: position 184,002 of record NW_027395773.1, read on the forward strand.
AAATAACCCACTTCGACGGACGATTTACGCGACAGATGTCTCACAATACCGAAACGCACAACCCCACTCAGCCGGGGCCGATGCAGGGCTCCCATCTAGCCTGCCTTTCTACCAATTCCAAGGGGAACACCCAACTCCAAATATTGCACAAAGGGATATCGCATATACGAGAATAGAATAGACAATAGATAGACGAAGATGACAGAAAGTCAAGCATGTATGCAGGATGAATATGCTCCCGAGAGAGGGGCAAGGTCGGTCCCGCAGTGGATTCTGCAGGGATGATCCATGATGTCAATCGTAACCATTACCACTACTTATATCAACCCTCCCCCCCTCCCCTGCTCCTCGTCAAGTTTCAACATTCAATATCTCTCCTCTCACAATTCCATCTCCAATCCACAAAACAAACACGCAACCATGGCCCCGAAGATCCTCGTCGTCCTCTCCTCCTTTGACAAAATCCAAGCCAACAACCACCCCACCGGCTGGTACCTTGTGCGCCTCCCCTCCCCTTCCCCGCCTTCAATTGACTTCAATTGACTCAATCCCCAATCCCCAATCCCAATAATCCACTAACAACATTCTCTTAATCTCAAGCCCGAATTCGCCCACCCCTGGTCCGTCCTGCACGACAAAGCCGACCTCACCATCGCCTCACCAAAGGGCGGCGCAGCGCCTCTCGACCCCTCCAGCGTGGAAATGTTCAAAAACGACCCGATCTCAAGCAAGTTCCTGAACGAGCAGGAGGCGCTGTGGAAGAATACGCATAAGCTCGAGGAGTTTGTGGATCGCGTTGACGAATTCGATGCGATTTTCTATGTGGGCGGGCACGGGCGTATGTTCTCTCCTCCAATTCATTTCTTCGCTCCCTCTGTGGCTTTTATGGTGGTCGGGTAGAGAAAGTTGTATCCATGTGTGACACGATGCTAACGAAATGACAATTTGGGTTGAAATAGCAATGTTCGACCTAACAACAGACAAAACCTCCATCGCGCTCATCCACGCTTTCGCCGAGAAGAAGAAGCCCATTTCCGCTGTGTGCCACGGGCCTTGTGTCTTCGTGAACGTCACCACGCCCTCGGGCGCATCGCTGATCGAGGGTGCGGAGGTAACGGGCTTCTCGAACGAAGAGGAAGATCAGGTGCAGCTGTCCAGTGTCATGCCGTTTATGCTGGAGGATGAGCTGCGGAAGCGCTCTGGGGGGAAGTATGTCAAGGCGGACCAGGCGTGGGGGGAGAAGGTGGTTACGAGCAAGGTGAAGGAGTACGGCGGGGTTATTGTGACGGGGCAGAATCCGGCTAGTGCGGGGGGTGTGGGGGAGGCGCTGGCGAAGGCTTTGGGTATTTGAGATGGGCATGAGGATGATGTATAGCGTCTGGTAGGTAGATTGTATATCTTGATGATGTGGTGGGGAGGTGTAAGGTAGCTCTAGGGAGACTGAAACATGGATATGATTATGGCCTTTGACGGGGCTCGAGCGAGGTACCGAGTAGAAGAGTAGTGCTCATCATTATAATTAGTAGGCCTGATTAAGGAGTGGATGAGATGAGGCGGCCTATATAATTATATATCTTCGACGACTCCCTTGTCCTGTCCACCACAATATCCTCTCCTCCAGCTACCGCTTTACCTCGACGTCCCCTCGGGATATCAAGCATAAGCCGCCAGCGCCTCATCAAACTTCGCCGCAATCTGCGCATTCAACAACGGCGCAATAACCGCAAACGTATCCGTCAGCTTCTCCGTAACGGCCTCCCCCAAGCGTGCCGCAAGATCCTTCTGACTCTCCAAGTTACTCCTGACCAGAAACGCCAACGACCCAATGCCCAGCAACCCATTATCAAACTGCGGCTTCTTGAACACGATGTTGTCGAGCGTGGTAAAGATATTCGGCTGCAGGTCGATGAACGCCGCGGAGACATGCAGCGATTCGTCCTCGGTGAAGTCTGCGCTGTCGGTTGTTGTGCGGATTGCGGCGCGCAGGTCGTTGGAGAGGGCGATGGATTGGAATTCGATCTTCAGGGCTGTGATTGTGCCGAGGATGCCGCCGCGGTAGGAGGTTACGGTGTTGTTGAGGGTGATGAGGGATTCGGAGATGGTGGTGACGGCGTCGATGACGGCGGCGCCGTCGCGTTTGAGGAGGTCATTGGCGATTGGGGTGGCTTGGGCGATGGCTGTCAGGGCCAGGAGGAGGGGGGCGTGGAAGCGCATGGTTGGATGGAGTGGTAGGGCTGAGTGGGAGACAGCTGGTATGGGGTTAGGTAGAAGATCAGCAGGTTCGCCGCAGGTGTGAGGATCAGTACTTCTTGCAGGCGAAAGTGGAAACGATGGACAATTTATCCCTGATCAGCAGTCCCTTGCGTGACGATTGAAGACTGATTGTTACCCCGGATAGCCACCACGCTAAAGAGGAAATAGATTGCCCCCGCATTTGAGGAACGATGGAGAGACATTTCTGGGGTAGACTGCCTCTTATTGGCCGGTTAATCTCAAGATCAACACATGCCTTGCTTGTCTCCGAGGTAGTAATCAATTCTTCTTGCAGGAATCCCTTGCTCTAGATGAGTGTAGCATTGCGATAGCTCTCCTATTGGTGACCCGGTGCCTAGGTACTGCCTCGGTGTCACTAGCACATGAGGTGAGGAGAAGAGACAAGGACCAGGGCCAATTGAGTTTGGAGCAGTGACCCATCACATCAGTTGTAATTTATATTCGGCAGCGGGGCTTATGCAGGGCTGTCTTCACAGGTACCTTGTCATCTGACTAGACGGAGGAGTCCACACCACAGGGCAGGCCAGTACACGAGGCGGAGGACGCTCCGACCGTGAATCTGGTCGATAGCGAGCAGACTGATGGCATTCCTGGAAATCCTCGAGATCGAGTCTGTCGTGCGTGCTTGGCTCTCTTTGTGATGATTTTCGCACTGCATGCCAAATGCGGTAATGACGGTCAGGTGATTCAGTCTCGGAAGAGGAAAACTGCATCCGAGCATAAAACCGTCTTTAGTTATTGTGCTCCTTGTGCAGCATTTCCATGTTTCAGCATCTCGAGAACAGGTGCCAGCCTCTTCGCCGAAGCACTTGAGTCTTCAGCGAACTTGGCTATAGACACATAGACAAATTAGTCTCTGAAGACGAGCAACACTCGGGGACTAGATAATACCATCAGGGGTTCCATCTAGGACGAATTCATGCGTCACGCCAGTCAAGAACAAAGTCGCCGGGCTGGTGTTTGACTCGGTTTGGCGAGGTAGTTCATTTGGGACATGGAGGCGAGGATAGCTTTCTGGCTCTAGGATTTGGTAACAGGTTAGAAGCGAACATCGTAGACTGACTCTTGTGTACTCTCTCACCAAAGCCGAAATGGTTTGAATCATGGAAAAATGTAAGTTTGCATGTATCTTGCGCAGCAGAAAATGCAACAGGGCTGGCAGCACGAAAGGCGAATCCAACTTTGGTGGGAACAATCACATAGGATTCTCCTGGGTTACCAATGAAGCCCGATAATACTTCGGTGACCAACTTCCCTATCGCGTCATAGTTGATGAAATCCATTGTCGCCCGATGAAAGGACCGAGCGGTACGAGGACCTGTCTTGGGGTACGAAAAGAAGCGCCGAGAAGCAAGGCGAAGCATATTCAATTGAAAGACAATATCGGAGGAGTAGAGATTGCTAGAGGTTCAAGTCACGTTTCGGGGCGGGGGATATTTCTGACGGTTTCATATTGAACTCGTATACCATGTAGACATTTTGGAATAGAGTCAATGATGAGGTGAGTAATGTTACTTGACTATTATCCCATCTGTGTTGTATCCGGTGATCGAGAATACTTTCTGTTGAGAAAGCATGGTGGTCGAGATTCGGATGATTGTGTTGTCCGATGTTCTTGCCGGCTCTAGCTCCAGAAATATATATTCCATGCTCGTACCCTCACTTCACAACATTCCCCTTTCCTATATCCAGCAAAAATCTCACAACCTTATCTACCAAGATCCCCCTCGGCTCAATCTGTTTCTCACCTTCAAGTGTATGCGTCGCACCAGGGATAATCCCACTCTCCTCATGCCAGTACTTTCCTTCCACATCCACCACCTCTCTCCACCTCCTCAACAACCCCCCCTTATCAACCTCCGGCGGCACACACGGATCCTTCCCGGAATACAACACCAGCAACTTCCCTCTCAACACCCCCCGAGAACAAACCATCCCAATCGTCCTCCTCAATCGCCCCTCACTCAAATCCGAACTAAACAGATCATCTTCCGACGGACACCTTGGCCCATCCGGACTCGCAAGGCTCAAAAACCGCCGACTACTAACAGCCGTCGAAGCAGGATACCCCAGACTCGTAGTCGCGGAAAGCGGAACAACCGTATCAAGCTCACCGTGGTCTTCAAAGGTATGCCGTTTAGCCTTGACGACCGCATTATCATAGATCTGCTGAAGTTGCTTTGGTGTATGCTCCTTTGAGCCCAGTTTAAGAGCCCATCGGATCGCCTGCCTATCTGAAACAGGCGCTTGCATGATTGCACCGTCAACCTGCGGTCGGAATACAGGCGGTCTTTCACGATCGAACACTGGATTCGGTGCCCGGGGGTTAGGGGCGCAGATATACTGCATCACGTCTTGGCTTCCCGTTGAGTGGCCCATGATGACAATCTTTCGCTCTTTCGACGAGGCGTCGGATTGCTGTTTATACTGTTGAATATACGACACACATAGGGCGATCTCGTCGATGTCTCGACCTAGCCCGCTCATGCCCCAGCCGGAGTAGGAGGACGAGAGGACGGGGCTGAAGACGGACCATTCTGTGTTTGCTAAGGCGGAGACGATGTCGGCTAGGTAGGACACTGTGCCAAGGCCGTCTGCCAGGCCGCCGATGAATAGAAGGGTGTGTGGTTTTATTTGGGTTGAAGTAGTGTATTCGAAGGCTGTTAGCCGGGTGGTGTATTCATGCAGGAGGCCTTGGCGGGGTGGTCTTGGTGGTGGACGGGTGTGCATTGTGATAGTTATTTATATCAAGCTAGATTATAAACTCTAGAATGGGAATAGTCGACAAAGGTTGCGATATTCATGCTATTTTCTGCTTGGTAATTTGGCCGACGTGAGAGGCTGAGGTCGACAGACAAGCAAATTTGGCATCTGGACCCACCCACGGGTCGGGTGGGTGGATCCATCGAGTCAGCCTCAAGTAAAGCATTGGATAGTTGCTCCGAAATGCTCTGGAGTCTAGCGCTCGGTCATGGTGATTGTGAGATGAAGGATATATAAACATACCTAGTAATGCGTATATGGACCCGCTCCTGCTATTATACAAGTATAAACGATCCTGGAAGCGAAAAACAGGGGTTCCCGTCTACTTCTGTATATGACACATGGACTAGGTGATAAGCATGATATGTAACTGCATATAATCTCAACTGTTATACGTTAGAAAGGAAAGACTTGGGGCTCGGAGCTTTAATTATGTGGATATTGTTCTGGTACTATTACCGCGTGTTTGATGCGTACGCTCTACATGGGGTATCTACAGAATATAAAATATGCATATAAAGAGGGAGCTCTCACCAGGCGGAAGAGGCGTGTAAGTATAGGCTAAGGAGTAAATCTGGGGGTGCTGAGGTTAAGAGGAACCGTATACATAAGCGTAAGTGGTTAACGAATATATGTCATCCCAAATGACTCAACCTGTCTAGGAACGCTCTGATCATGAAGGTCGACAGTGTCAAGGCCTTGAAACTAGCTACTCGCATTATTACTGGCCGCCTCGGTCCTCAATCCCTGTCGTTGGGTCGCAACGCATCTAGGCTCAGCCTGAGCTCGATATCGGCGGTTAAGCGCGCCCCTCTCCCACACCGCGGAGCTACATCTGCCATCGCCCCACCAAAAACGGAGTAATGGGGAGCAAAATGGCTGTACACGAAGATATACGATATCTCATAGCACTTGTCTCATTGCTCTTCAAGAGACCGCCGGAACCAGTGCAGACCCAGACAGGCGACGCAGCAGAGAGTGAGAACGAAACCCCCCCGGGGCAGAATGTCCAGGATAGCGACCCTGAGGACGGCAATGGAGCTCAGCCATTCAATGAAGAGGAGTTTGAGGACGAGCCAACTGCTCCATCCCAAGAGGAGGCTCTCAATGACCTCAAACGGAAAGCGCTAGATCGTCTCGCAGAAGCTCTAGCTAGATTCAAGACGCAACAACCTTATTCAAAGAAGGGTAGACCGAAAAAGGACAAGAAAACGGTCGCGAGCAATTTGGATGCTAAGCATGTTACCGGCATCGTGATGGTAGAGGATGAAGATTGTGTGACGTTTATTTGTGCAAAGAATGAAGGTTTAGATGAGGTCGACGAAGCCTTTCTTGGGCGACTGAGGAGCCGATTGCAGGATATATCGGGTCGTGGTAGGTGTTGTTTTCGAAACGTGCACGTTAGGCGACCCTGGTTAATGAAATATCTGGTCTAGGTACGATAGAAGATGGTGACGTTGATCTCGTCTTCGAGTTGATATTCGATCACAATGCGCCTCGTCTGGAGTTCTACTCAGACATCGTTCGACGCGCTTTGATCCAGAACTCGCCGTCGCGAACTACAAATAGTATAGAGCTTCGCAGCCGAAGCACTCGCCCACTAGCTACGATCCACTGGGAAGGCCTTGATATACCATTGAGCTCGAATGGTGATAAGTTGCTTAATCAATCGGAAACAGGGCCTGACTGCTTGTCTGATGACGAGGGCCAGGCTGAAATCCGAGATGCGCTCGAAGATGTCCAGCATCTATTCGGTTCGTCCGACAACAACATCAGGAGCGCCACCCGGATGAAAGGCTTTCTGATGAAATTTCATAGAATCATCAAGCACCAACGGCTACGTCCAGCGTTCAAAGGCAACTTAAGGCAGATATTACAAGGGCACGAGAACTCATTCTCCAAGGCTTGGGCCGCACTGTTATTTATGAGTCGCACCTTCCATGCAGCAGTGACATTGGTGGAACTTGCATCGAGAGTCAAGAGCTTCTCCAACATTCGATTCATTCAAAGAACAGATTTTATCAAGAGCGAGAAGCAAAATATCTCTAATACAAAGACACCGACCGAAATACTGGAATATTTCGGTGTGACCTCTGCCACCCGGGCCTGGAGAGAGAATTTGCTTGATAACGATACAATAAGAGACTATCACCGGCTACTGCGCCTCAGGCCCACCATCCACGCCGAGGTTCAGCTAATGTATTATCTTGAAGCGGATAATAGCGACAATAGGCCGTCCGGTGACACATTTCCATATATCGGCTGTAGCAAAAAATGCTGCTTCTTCTGTGATTTATTACGAGCTAGCCACGGACAATTCTCCGCAAGAGGCAGCCATGAGACAGTGTTTCCACAATGGAGTCTACCTGCTGTGCCTCTGGGCGCAATCCATAGAACGACTACTTCGTGGGACGTTGGCGTGCAAAACTTTCAAGCAGCCCTTATCAACCAGATCCAGGCGGCTGTTCGCGGCGCTTACCCCCTCCCATCGCGGGACCTGCTTCGACAATCCTCAGCTGCTCTTTCGACCCAAGCTATGGTACAACGGGAAATTCCTTCATTTACTCAAAGGCCTCCGGAGTCAACGTAAGTCGCATTTGTTGCAGAACCAGAGGAGGTCTAACAACAGTCAGGAACATGATACGGCCACTTGCAGTTTCTGCATCGGATCGGCAAGTCACTTTTGTACCCTCAGCTTCGCAGCCAGGATATGCTACACTTTTGGCGCCCAGCATGTCGCACGTCGACTTACTCCTACCTATTGAGGAAGCGCAGTTGCTCAAGATCAACCATGATAGGAGGCGTTGCGGTTTTGAGAAACTGCACGAGATGCCCGTCAAGGACACCTCAAATCCCGCAAGTTGTAGACGATGCCGAGCCCCAGCAGCAAACCGTTGCGGGGCGTGCTGGACGTGGTATTGCTCCCGGAAGTGCCAAAGAATGGATTGGAGGAGGCACCTGTTTACATGTCGCGTCAAGAACCGCCCGGATGCAACCGACTATCTGGCTTTGATGATCAGGTTAATAAAACCACTTATGCGAGGGGAAGAGCCGGAAGCTCTCCAGAAGCGTGTTCTGAAGCTATTTGCTGATGATGACCTCTGCCGTACGTTTGGATTCAACAATTGTTTCGATGTGATGGAGGTTATCTATCTCATCTCCCTCTACGACTTTTTTCTATCCCAGTCACATACCGCCAAGAGGATCCTTCGGACCCAAATTGAGCAAGGGGCTCTCGAAGAGCTACTATTATTCTTCAGCCAGCTCCAGCTCGCGGTTTCTGCAGCCCACAATGTACCCACCCATTCCTCTGTTCAGTGGTACCTGTCTCGCCGTCAGGATGGATCATTCCCGATCAAAGGCCCGAGCGAGGGCTCATACGTGATGTGGCTGGCGGCTATTACCAAAGTTGTGGATCGCTTTGACCTGACAGAACCATTGGAAGAACGAAGGCCCTTCAGTCTTGCAGAATCCGAAGTCTTCAGGCTGTTTGTTCTCATCCAGCCTGGCCCTGGGCGACTTCCCGAGCCTGATACTTCAGCGTGGATAAATTTCGGATTTTGTTACTGTAAAACCTTCACACAGCGAGAGGAACTCTGTTTGAAGTACTTGGAGCTAGGTGACTCGGAAGCGACGTTTCACGAGATCGTCCACGCGTACGAAACCTCTACGTTGGAAACCCTGATGTCGAACCACGGGATTGACATCTCAGCCCTAACTAACCAGGGCATCACCCTCAACAAACCGCGCAAGGGGGAATATACGGTTTTCCGGCTGATGATCGGTGTCGAACACGCCTTATCTGGACAATACTGCAACTGTTTCAGGGTGAGAGAAGACCGAGAGTGCCACTGGTACTTTGAGACACACCTCGATGTCGAATGCGACAGCGAATATGGTTTCCATCTGTCCAATAGTTGGGAGAGGTGGCAGCTTCTCAATTTCTACAAATACGTCTTTTCACTGCCTGACTGCGACCCCCGTGCCATGGCAGAGGCGACAGTAAGTGAAGATAGCCAAGCTGTCAAGAGATATCTTGAAACTCTTGTACCCGATATGGGACGCAAGATTATGGATATCGACCGTGCGAGCTCGATCCTCTTTCCGAGCCTGGGCAATAAAATATCGGTGCGGACGGTTGATTCCCAGCACGAAAGTCGGCATATCGATTGCCATTGTCGGGTTCATGATCTGGTCGGACCGCCAGGACTTTGCTTTCTTTTGCCGGTTGATATCTTGACTGTAGAGCCCCACTGTCGATATTGAATATATAAAAGTCTTTTGCACCTGACCGGCTCTAGATACCATAATGTTTGAACCACGGTGGGGGTTAAACGAGGTATCTGGCCGGCATCGCAATGATATTCTAGCCCTACCTAAGGCCATGGATTGTACATGGTAGGCAAGAGGAAGGCAAAACCAGATTCAATATGGCGATCATTACAGGATGACTTTATCAGGAAATAGATGTATCACCATTGCAACCATGGCCTACGATAATTTACAGTCTCTCACGGCGGAAATCGAGATACCTCTCCAAATTGATGATTTCCTTTTGTATTTTGTTATCCAGAGAGTAATCAAGAGAGTCCCCCAAAGATCCTACTTGGAGCGGCTAGAGTTGCCCGGACTTCCAACCTGGTCTGATATGACCCAACAAGTTGTTATTTCAATGTTGCGAAGCGAGTGGAGGACGGGGAATATTTACTCGATGGATGAGATAAGCTTTGGGGAGTTAAAGAACCATTTTACTTTGACAAGACATACGTCTACTTATATTCCAACAGGGCATCATCTTCCCTTGTTCCGACACAGGACAGTCCAGTGCTTATGGCGTATGGAGAAGGAAAGCTACGGTACATAGGATAAGCCTGTATGTAGGACAGGACCCGCAGTTTCAGTCGAGATGAGTTCGTTTAATTTCAAGTATGGTATCCTATAATTAGGCTGCTTACCGTAATATAGCTTCGAAGATAATCGACGCGCTGGTGAATATAGGAAAGAACATAGATTGGGCCGCACATGGAGACCAGGGGTAGCATCAAGCAAATCATGATTCTGGTGATTGGTCTTTGCCAGGTCGTTCAGTACAAATCTGATATCCTTGAATGATGCTTGATCCCCTATAGTATGTAATCTAGATCTAGAAAAACAAATCTGACTGATAGCTGCAGCATGGCGATAGTACATAGACCGCTTTCAAGAACAATTGTCCAGCTTTGTATAAGTTTGATGGGTTTCAGAATAAAACGCTATTTGTATACAATTTAGGAAATGATCTAGAGGAGTCACACCACTATAGGTTTTCTTCTGCTCTCGGGCGCCGCGGACGTCTCAATATGAAAGGCGTAATAGACTGCATGCGAAGACCCCTCAGAGTCACAGATTCGTTTCTTGAATTGTGGCAAAGTATTCCTAGGCCAACGACTGTCAGATCCACTATAGATCTTCCATCACGACCATGGACGAACGACCCACTATAGCTAACTCGTTTACGAAATGGTTTCCGCATCGGGAATCCGAGCCAAATTATCAGCCAGGGTGTGGCTGAGCTTCACATCCGCGACAAATACTACTTATACCTAGTCGCACCTCTATCCTCACATCGTCGACAGCGACAACTCACGACGTTAAGAAGAACAGCCATGATTGCCTCAAAAGCAGCGACGTCCCCACCACCATATACCCGCCCTACCGAATCCTTGTCTATAACTCCCCGCTATGCCGGCGCCCTAATCACCGTTAACCGAGCTGCACTGTACGGAGACCGCATCCCTCATCCGGCATGGGTGTTTCTCCACAACCCAATAGAAGATACGCTTGTTGCTGCTTATCCGGATTTCCATCTCAGCCTCCAGCAAAGCAGCAATGGATATGGAGACACAGAGAAAGATACTCCTCTCGCGACCATCCACTTCCATTCCGGATCTTCCAAGACGAATGTCAACATCCGCGGCGTGTCCTTCACGATTCGCAGTGGCATGAGCAGTTCGAGCTGGAAATTCACCATTCCCGGCGCTGGGGAACTATGCTGGCGGAAGCTCAAAGCCGAGAGAAAAAAGAAGGCAAAGGACGAGGGGGCAACGTTCAACCTTGAAGATAAAGATGGGAGTTCTCTGGCGTCATATAGAACTAGCGGAGGGGAATCAGTGTTTGATCGTGAACCACGGATCGAGATCTATGGGTTGCCTGCGGCGGTGGATGTCGAGGTTGTGGTTGTTAGTTGTCTGGCGCTGATTGAGGCTAGGCGGAGGAAGAAGGCTGCTGAAGATGAAGATGATGACGAGGGTTTGATTGATGGGGTTATCGGGGCTGTGTTTGGATGATGTTTCATATCAGTCTTGATGCTGTCGTTCATCGTGAATAGTGATCAGCGTTATATGCGAAGTGATAATCGATACCACTCTTCCCTAAATACATATCGCGCCATGTTTCTCTAGGTCCTGGAGGTAGCTGAGAATTTGATTCGTTCAACTTCTGATAACAAATACTTTCCTAGTTGCAATCCTATACACGTCTGCTTGTTTGGAATCGGCCGCGGATCGCCCATGACCAGCGAATGATTGGTCTTAAGACTATTTCTAGATATTCGGCTTGTTAAAATCCCTCTCCACCTGAGAGACATTGACATTGAACCTGAAACAGACAGAGTCTACTGCCTATCTCCTCTTCGACAACTCCAATCGGGCGCATGCCCCATCTACCTGGAATGGAGACGTGGCTCGGATGAGCCGACATTGACTGAGGAAGCCATTCCCCACCCGAACTCCTCTCCTTTAACTGGCTATTCTAGGCTCAATATTCTCTGAGCTACGTCTTAATTATAAGCCTTAAACTGGTATTGAAAGTTGCGATTATCCAGACTCTCTCCCGCAACTCAGATCCCAAAAGAGTACTTACAACTTCAACTCCACCAACATGGACCCAAAACCCGTTCTCCAACTCCCACCCAACACCTCCCAGCTCTCAATAATCGACATGCACACATACGGCATGCCAACCCGGGTCTTAACATCCGGCTACCCTCCCCTTCACGGGACACTGCTCGACCAAAAATCCCAAGCCGAGCAAACCCACGACACCATCCGGAAGCAAATCCTACACGAACCGCGCAGCCATGCCGACGCATTCGGCGCGATCTTCTGCCCTCAGACAGAGCATACCGAAACCGGGGAAGCGCATATGGGCGTGCTATACATCCACGGACACGGATACAGCACCATGTGCGGACACGCGACGCTTGCCGTTGCGCGCGTGTTAATCGATACATGGGACTTGAACATCTTTCCGCAGAGGAAGGAGGTGCGGTATGACCCTGAGAGGAGGAGTGTGGATCTGGTTTTGCATACGCCGGGGGGGCTTGTGGATGTGAGGGTGCCGACGGTTGAGGGGGGAAGGAGGTCGGATCCGAGCAGGCTGATACGGTTCATGGCGCTTCCGGCTTATGCGGTTGCGACTGGGATTGAGGTGGACATTCCCGAGGGACGGAGATGGGATGGACTTGGGGGGAGGAGGGGGGTTACTGTTTCGTTGGCGTATTGTGGGACGTTTATATTGCAGGTGCAGGTGGGGGAGTTGATGGGGGTCTGGTCTTTGAGGGTGGGGGAGGAGGGGGGTGTTGATTTGTCGGGGTTGCAGCATGCTACGGCGCAACTGAAGGGTTTGATCAATGCGGACTCTAGATATCGCGAATATTTGCGAGTTCCAGGAGGAGGTGGCTATGGGTCGGTGTTTGGGGTTATGGTGACCGATAAATCCCAAGGTACTGCGGCAGAGGGAACGAAGGGTGCAGAGCTGGGTATCTACTTCTTTGGGGGTGGTCATATTGATCGGTCGCCTACGGGCAGTGCGGCGGCTGCACGTGTGGCGCTCGATGTTGCCCGTGGGAATTTGGCTGTTGGCGAGTCGTGGACCTATCATTCCTTGACGACGCATATGTTTGGGTTAGAAGGTATGGTTGCGACGGTGCTGGAAGTTGGGGGGACAGGTGAGGATGGGGGTGGTCTGTGTGGTCCGGTGAAAGTGCAAGTTGCAGGGAATGCATACTACACGGGATATAGTACGATTATAAAAGAGGACGGGGATATATTGGGGGAGAAAGGCTTTCTTTTGGGTGACTTGACTCGGAAATAGAAGTGGTGTATACTCAGGAAGAAACTGAAGTTGGTATTTTCCAGTTTTGCTCGAAACATAGGCACTGCGTGTCGCCCAATAGACATGGTCAAAGGGTACATATGAACAGATTTATGGAACAGTCAATCCAACAGCGACCCGGAGAAAAGGAGTCCCGCCTGCTAATACATGTAGCGAAAATGAGGGTTCTCCTGGTCAGTTAGGTCGTTTCGAGCAGCAACCTCACTGGCCTGGACTGCGGTAATCTCCGAAACAAGCCCGTGTAGCCTGTCTCTCCTCCTGTTTTCAAAGACACAAAGCAAGTAATAGACAATTCCGGTCGCCATCATGACGGTAAAGGCACACAACATCGCACCGATACCGAGTGAGTATGTCGGGGACTGACTGTCGAGGAAAAACTGAGGACCGATGATGTTTCCGAGGGCTTTACGGTAAGAAGGATTAGCTACTACGTTCCAGCAGATATAGACAGACGTACCGTATAAAACGCCAACAGAAACGGAGACAAAACTCTTCTTTGTCATGCCCGCCACGTTGGACGACTGCAGACTCAGAACCATAACCCAAGGGGCATTGTAGAATCCCATGAGATAAACACCAGCGAGGGATGCTTCCGGGTGGGTGACTGGATTGATTGTCTTGATCATGATTGCGCCAGCCATAGCTACGGCGCTAGCTAGCACCCAAAAGAAGCAGCGAAGGTTAGGCACGAAAAGAGTGATGGCAGTCATGGAGGCCTGGGCGACCATGGCGACTGCCGCTTGAGGAGTAGCCATCAAGACTGTTTTTGAGGTCGAATATCCAAATTGCGCAATGATCAAGGGGTTGAAGTTGGTCACGCCGGCGTTTGTGATTGACTGTGCGACCAGGAAGACTGCAAGGCACCAGAATCTGATATCAAGTATAGCCTCTAGGATTTGTTTCCATTTCATTTTCTGGATCAATCAGCCGAGTCACCGTATAGAGATGTCTTGCCCGCATACCGTGTTCTGCTCCGTGGGAGTTTGATTCGAAGCTAGTCGAAGGTCTGCCACCTTTCGCAGTTCGGGGCTCAAAAACCATGCTTCGGAGGGTGAGTTGGGGAGGGCGACAAAGACAATGATCCCGAAGAGAGCTGTGACACTGCCGTAGATGATAAAGATATACTACACGATTAGCACACGTTAAGACTCTGGGTTAGTGTTGAACATACTCGCCATGTAGACAATTGCCCATCAATCCGGCCAATCGCGTAGCTCAGAATACCGCCAAACACACCTGCAAAGGTATTACCCCAAAGGGCAGTGCGCAACGGCTGCTCTTCACGCCGGTACCATCGCGAGTTGGCAAGGAGCAGACAGGGGAGAATGCTGGCTTCGAAGGCACCGAGGAGGAAGCGAATGACAGCAAGACCTCCAAAGTTGTGGCAAGCCGCCATACAGGCCACACACCCGCCCCAGGCGAAGACACACACTCCCATGTATTTTCCGAGTGGAAAACGAGATATGAGCCACATGTTGGGAATTTCCATAACGAGGTATCCAACGTAAAAAATGCTACCGAGCCAGCTGTACTCTTGATCGTGCAGGTCGGCATCCGTCCTCATACCGTATACTGCTGCATAAGCCAGTCCGTTCTGGAGTAGACGAGGTCAACGTTTGGCAAGGGTCCCGAGCGGTCTTCGTAAATACCTTGTCAAGCATTGCTAGAGTCATTGTTATCGTCACCAAAGGCAGGATGACTAAATCCGTCCTGAAGCGCACAATCTTGCATGCCGGCGATTTTGCGTCGAATTGGACGGCAATGTCTTGATCGGAGGAGATTTCCTTCGATAATGGCTCCATTGCAACGTCTTCACTTCGCAGTGAAAGACTGGCCAGGAGTCCGTGGAATGGCCATCCTTTGTATGCAAAGGCTACCGTGATTCGCAATAGTTGGCGGTTGGAGAGATAAGAGGATCATCATCTGGAGGATCAATCACGCAAAAAGGTCGGAACCAACCGAGTTTTCGTCGGCTCATCCGACCTCGGTGGATCCTTCCTTCCCCCGCTGGACTGGACCTGTTCGCACTGCCTCCATCCCATGATATCTCAATCAACCAGCTGCCTGGCCATGTCGCAAGCAGAGAGATCGAAGCGATGCCTTCGGGCGTGAGTGCTGTTAGCATACTCTCATCAATCATCGACTGAATCTTGCAGATGTATCCGATGCCGAGACATGAAAGTCCGGTGTTCCGGCTCCCACCCTTGCACCCGATGTTCAAAACAGCGACTATCATGTGTTTTCAAGTCAGGCAGCGGTATGGTAACGGTTTCACAAAGGTTAGTCATGCAATTGATCTCGCTCTATCCGCTAACTGGGGCAGTTATCTGGAGTCACTGGAGCGCCGCTTAGAGGTGGCGGACATGCCTGCACTGGCCACCCCACAGTCAACAGCCGAAACGCCCCAGTTACATAATGGTAGTCTGACCGGAATAGGCAAAGGTAAGATGATACCCTTGGTATCACTTGTTATTCACCGGCTTATTTGCACCTAGTAGACCTCTCAGCAGGGATCAATAATGGCAACAACGATCCTCCTCGGGCTACCACATCCCCAGCCGATTTCAGCCACAATCCACTCATTATGAGCAACGGCTCGTTTGCAACTGATAGACAGGGAAAATATTGTAAGCTATAGTCATTTCGGAAGCGAAACATTTCGACTGATTCTCAAGGGTACATGGGTCCTACGTCCTCATGGGCCTTCTGCCAACGCGTACTGGCTGTCATCCATGGCAAAAGCTCAGATCAAGTACCTGTCGTGAAGCCTCGCGCCCTGGAGTCAGTCTCCCTACAGTGGAATCCAATTGGCTTGCATGAACAACCGGAAGTTAGCAACCTGCCGTCTGCAGAATACGCAGCCCTCCTTCACTCAACCGTCAAGTATCATCTCGGATCACTATACGACATTATTGACCATGAGTGCTTCTCCCGTCAGATCGATCGATTCTACAGGGACCCTGTCACAGAAGCCAGGAGGTCTCGGTTCTGGTACGCCCAGTTCCTGTTTGTTCTTGCCTTCGGCGAGGCGTTTACCTCCACCGGAGCTGCAGGTTCCGGAATCGGTCTCAAGTACGCATCTCGTGCGCTGTCCCTTTTGCCTTGTATTGTTCCTCTCGATGAAAACCCATTACCGGCTGTCGAAGCGCTCTGTCTCGCCGCATTATATCTCCAGGCCATAGACTCGAGACTGATGGCTTTTCAGATGGTGAGTTAACTTTCCACATCATCTACCATATTCTAATGCTGAGTAGATCGGGCAAGCATTACGGGTCTGTGTGATCGAAGGCTGGCACAGGTACATGCCTTCGGCAGAGGTGGCCTCATCACACTCAAGACGTTGCACTAGCATATTCTGGACTGCATACATGATCGATCGCGAATTTGGCACTCTGATCGGTGCTCCGAGCTCTATCAGGGATGAAGATATTACTGTGGAGCTTCCGAGCGGAATGGAACCCAGTCTGGAAAAGTCTGAGGTTTTAACTCTACAAGTCAAGTTGGCACGCTTGACTGCAATGATACTTACTGGTTTGTATTTATCACCCAATTGAGCAGCCTGCATCCGCTGACAGCGCCTTCAGGTGTTTACGGAGCGGACAGGAGTTCCAGGGGCACCTTGCTCGCGGACACGCAGTCGGCCCTGCACAGCATCGCCCGAATCGATGAAGACCTGCTGGCCTACCTTGATACAAGATTCAAAGGGACCGACATCCGAACATCGAAAGTAGCAACGAATCTTATCTTGTCATATCACCATGTGAGTCAATCCACCAGCATTCTGCATTATTTCATATCTGACAACGTAGTGCGTGGTGTTGGTGACTCGCCCACTTGTTATGTGTATGCTGCACAAATATTCAGCCAACAGAGGCACCAGGCTACATCTTCCAGAAGCCCCAGTCATGACCCTGCTACAATCATCCACATGGTCCGCATTGAATATTCTACGAACACTGAAAGCGCTAGCGGAGAGCAATATGCTTGGTAAGCCACACATTGGGAAGCCATTAACCTACACAAAGAGAACTCACACTATCATCAGATCATTTTCTCTCATTTCAACTGGAGGCCGCTTTCTCCTCCGCAGTAATGCTATGCATCATCGATAAGCTCCTCCCTGGCTTTATATCAGATGATTCCTGGCTGCACGGCGTATACGAGATACTAGGCATCATGATTTCCAAAGGAAGTCCCGCTGCGCCGCTTCGCAGACAGGAGTTTGAGAGACTACACCGTGTAACAGAGGCATATATTAGAGGCAAGTCTTCTCAACGCGACAATACTCCAACTGGAGAACCTACAGAAGCTTGCGTGGTTCAGGAGGCGACTACAGGATCCAGTAGGATATCAGCTACAGAGCCTCCGCTCGATGCATTTGCGTCGTGGGGTCCGTTGGAGCATTATAGTGATTTCACACTGTCGTCGACCGATATCATGCAGATGGCCAATGGCTTGCAGGCGGAGGATTTTTGGATTCAGGATTGAGTTCTACCTCTAGAGGCGAGCTTTCCATTCTGCTGCAGCAGGTCAGCTTCCGGGCGTGTTACATATCCGTTGACGGACTGGGCATCTTAAAAGAAGGCTTACTATATATCAACTAGGATGCAGTCTCAACAAGGGGTGTAATCCTCGACGTTATCGAATGTATAGGCAACACAACTATTGCTGAATTATCATGATATGTGGCTCGGAGAGCCATCTATTTCACTACCACAATAGGTTTCTTCGGCCTTGGAAGCGTGGTTGAATAGGTATGAGTTAAATGCATCTGTGGAGGCTGGGCCAAGGGGAAGAAGTTTATATGAACCCGAGTTGTTGCTAAACGAGGTGATGTGTGTATGTTGTCAACGAGCCCAAGCAGATGCGCTAGATTGGCCTGTAGAAGGTCCAGTTGACTTTCAAGCCAGGAATTCTTCACGCAGATTATTTGCGCATAGAATGGAAGTTCCTCATGATTTGCATGCGAAAATAGCAGGCAGCTACCCAAGTAATCCATTGGTACCTAGTTACCATTGTGGGGCGGGCTGGCTGGAATTATCTTGAACCTTGGTTATGTATAAGATACCCCCCTATCCCCCACCTCCCTTTGATTCTCTCCCTTCCACCACCATCTTTCTCGTCCTTGAGATCAGAAGGAAGCATGTCTTATGAGGTCCCACCGGATTACACACCTCGCTGGGGCCGTCTTCCGGTCGAACAGTACTTGATGGTACGCCTACCCTGACCCCTATTGCACATGCGCTGCCGAGATTCGTACCAAGCAAATGCTAACCTCCACACAGCGGTACTGGGATCACTCATCCTCCGAGCCAATTGATCAGCAACGAGTGCGTCTGGTCCGTGAATATATCCACTTAGACAGAATTCCGAAAGAATGGGACCCGACAGAGTTTGGCCAGGCATGGTACAAGCCAGACGCCAACGATACAGACCCGCAATGGGCACCGAAGCGCATCCCAACGGACCATGAAATCGAGACGATCCTCCGCCCCTGGCGATCGCAGGAGCTCAGAAAGAGGGCATGGCAGATCTGGTGCGACAGGTCTCGCGGCCACCCCGTTGTGCTTCGGACGTATTACAACCACGGCGAAAAAGGCGACAAAATGTTCACAGACTACATACAGGTCTCTGACCAGATTGATGCTGTCGCGGACGTTTACGCGTTGAATGATGCCGAGGTCTTCGACTTTGGCTCTGACTGGTGGCGGGTTTTTGATGTTCTGCCGGAGGCCGCTGGGTGTCAGCAGGATAGGCCGTACTACGACTATAGTGATGCAAAGAACCCCGGGGTAATTAAGTATCCAGACTTTCTCCCGCGGTCCCCTGATCAGGAGATGCTAGATGAAGACCTTGCGGACGTGGAAGAGGAGATTGAAAAGATGAAGGCCGAATATCCCCATTGGCGAGAGGATCCTGATGTACTGCTTGAGCCCGGCGATACAGTTGTGCGGTCGATACTACGGACCGTTTCAATCTCGTGGATTATTCTTGTGGACGAAGAGACCTTTAGAACAGATCAGATCGTGATTAAATACCTGGATATGCACCAGAATGTGACGGTGGAGGATCGGATGGATCTGGACCAGGGCTATATTGATGAGATGTTGATGCGATGGGAGAATGGCGGCCGGCCGCTTGGGATTGTTATGGAAAATGGAACGATTGGCGACAGATACAGGCTGTCTAGTGAGTCCGGGAGGAGATTTTTTCGGTTGAACGATGATCTTGAGTACCAAGCTGACGATCCGAATTCTTCAGAAGCAGAGCAATGAGGAGGGACCGGCTTTGACCGCATGTAGTGGGACTTGACAATGTCAGCACTAGGAGCGCATTACATGTCACATACAATAGCTCTGGTCCCACACTATATGCTCTGGAAATGTGAACCTCCTGCATTTGGCATTCTGTTGACAGTTCCAATGGGGTCGCGTTCAGCGATCATAAAGTAGGGTAACACCATGTAGTCACCAGCTCAGACAACAACAATAAGGGCTTGGTGGGACAGAAATATAACAATCGTTTAGTGTACTCTACAACCGAACAGCCTGCCTGGCCACGGTACCTTCAATTCCAAACGCGACACAAAACACGGCCAAGTGCACCACAGTGAGAGCACCATAACCTACAGCCAACCCACCCACAGTGAGTAACCACGCCAAGACCGCGACATCTGGTGATTGAGGTCAAGAGGCCAGTTAGAGACAGGATGATGATCTGAAGGAACAGAAAGTTCCAGCTCGCGTTCCTGCCCTAGGGTTCCTTCCTGAACAGGATATAGAGTGCAAGTAGGAGGGAAAGCACGACGTGCGCGATTGTTAGACCTAATATCACTGAGCTGGTGGGTGTGCTAGTAGTGACTAGCTGACTCTTTAACAAGTACCTTACTCACCCAGATAGTACGCGTGTGTAATATCTTCTAGGTTAGTGCCGTGTGCTGTTACCTGGGAGGGTTGAACTCCTACAGCGGCACGACAGCTATATACCAGGAGGACAGTGCTTATGCGGAAGATTTCTCATGATACTTGCATTACCGCAGATGCCAACCACTGTGGATGGACAGGGGTGCGGCATCACATCGGCTCGACCGGGCGAAATCCTGATTTCCGCTCCTAACTCACATACCACGAGCGGCTGATGTACGGCAGGGGTACTAAACACTCGAAAGTTGGCAAAAAGTGGACAATATCGACGAGCGATCTCAACGCGGAAACGACCCCCGACCCTACTTATAAGACTGGGGTTGTGCTGGTTGCAATGAGATCTTATACCGTCGATACAACCACAATTGACAAGGCTCTTCATGAGCCTTGCAATGTCGCATAGCAGATCACCGAGCTGATCGAAAAGCCCAGACGAGACACTTTTGCCCCTTATTAGAGGTGGCAGAAAGCCTAAGCACCACATGTCAACAAATATCAGTACCTGCTAAGTAAGCCCGGAGGCCGAAGCTCCAATCGGTGCTTCCTCATGTCACTCACCCTCTATCTGAGTGGGGTTCTCCATCTCAGCCTGGAAAAGGGTAGGGAAGAGGGTTGGGGTTCGCATATCCTTGCAGAGGAGCTGAAATCCCGCGATTGCAGAAGCAATAGTCCTACCTACGAGGAATCAATACGTTCGTACTTCGGGGAAAATGTTCAACTACGCCCGATCTGCATTATCCAGCCCCTTACAACACAAGATACCGCGACAGTCCTTCGGATCCTTACCACCGCGTCGCCGGAAGAGCCTTGGTTGTCCGCTGTTCGGAGTGGGGGGTATAGCCTCGTTGTTGGAGCTTCAGACATCGAGCCGGGTATAACAATCGATCTATCAATGATGGACCAAACAAGCTACAATGCGAGTTCTCATACAGTATCCATCCAGTCCGGTGCTCGCTGGGCCTCCGTATACGAAGCACTGCATAACGATGCTATCATGGTCCCAGGCAGCCGCTCCTCAGCCGTTGGGGTCGGAGGATTCCTGCTAGGTGGCGGAGAGTCGTTCTACGCCGCACAGGTTGGCCTGAGCTGCGACAGCGTTCTTGAGTACGAGGTAGTGCTAGGTAGCGGAGAGGTGATAATCGTTAACAAGGACTCCTATCCCGACCTGTTCAGAGCCCTCAAGGGTGGTTCCAACAACTTCGGGATTGTGACCATGTTCACCCTAGTATCCTTTCCTTCTAGCGACATCTGGGGCGGGACTATCGTTCATGACAGTTCAGTTATACCGCAGTACATGGATGTGGCTACCAGATTCACAGATAGCCTTGTGGATGATCCTTCCGCTGCGTGGGTTGGAGTTATGAATTACGACTCAAGCTCCGAGACCACGATGATGTACTCTGTATTGGCCTATACTAAGCCCGTTGCACGCCCAAATGCATTTCGAGACTTTTATCAGCTCCCCAACATCACAGACACGCTTCGCATTAGATCCGTGCTTGACATGACGGCGGAAGGGAACTTGCCAACTGGATACAGGTAGCTAATCCAATTTGCCTCCCTCCAGTCCTCGCGTGATGTATACTACGGGGACTAATGGATTTTAGACATGTAGTTCATACTGGAACCTACCTAAATCGAAATTCCGTACTCGCCGAAGCAACGACAATACTAGCACAGACTGTGCGCAGTGCAAACGCCGTCTTACCAGGCAAGGCATTTAGTATCCGCCTGATCGTCCAGCCGTGGGTTCCGCTCTTCTGGAAAGATAACGAAAAGCACGGGGGATATGTCCTCTGTCTGGAGCGCTTTGATAGTAATATGCTCAGTGCGTCTCTCTCCTCTCACATCCCCTGCCATTTTGCCGTCTCATATTACTTGCTATACTCACCACTGATACTTTGTTGTTAACCCTTTCTACAGACATCGCATGGCAATGCACCTAGGATGACGAGAACGACGATGCGGTACTCTACAGCCTAGCTAAGGATGCAAGGGAACGACTTGATCAATATGCCAAGAAGACGGGGGCATATAATGAGTATATTTATCTAAACTATGCGGCCGCCGGCCAGAGTCCACTCGAGGGATACGGGAGTGAGAATGTTGCCTTTCTTCAGAGAGTCGCGAGGAAGCATGATCCTGCGGGTGTCTTTCAGCGCCTCGTTCCCGGTGGGTTCAAGATTTCCAATAGTGGGAAGCAGGATCTTGGAGACGTGAATCAGATTCGCTTTAGAGTTACTTAAGGTGTCCCGGACTCCTTGGACTATTGTGGCAAAGTAGATTATATATCTCGCTCGGTCATGTGAATGGGCCACAGGCGGGTTGGCGGCAGAGATACTACGGAGCCGTAATACTTGTTCATTATAGGGCACTCACTTAACTTTGACTATGAGGTGTTCTTCGCATGCCATTAATCAGATGACAGATCACTGCGGCTTAATATCAAATCTGCTCACGGCAGTCTCCAATATATCTATACCTAACTAGAGACAGGGAGCCGCAGGATCGTCCTGGTGTATACTAAATAAAGCTAGTATGGGGCTACGCAGGACCGGGCTTTTACTGATGCCACGCTAGTGCTCCTTGATCTCCAACCCCGCGCCGTCCCCCATGACTCTCCGGAAACACTGCCGGACTCCCCAAGACGCTCAGATGACGATGGAAGCATCCCTTTCAGCCCTCCCAGCGGAGCTCCTCCTGCAAGTCGCCCACTGGCTAGACTACGACAGCGAAATCAATGCCTTCTCGCAAGCCAACCGCCGACTGTACGCAACAATGAACCGACTCCTTTATTCAACCAAGCGCCAGACATATGAAGGAAGGAGCCCTGGAACCTGGCAACGATGCGCCTCATACGCCATCCAATGGGCGATAATCAAGGGTTACGAATCAACGGTCCGCAAAACACTCGATGGCGGCGAAAAGCCGAGCGTCTTCTGGGTAGAGCAGGCAGCCAGACATGGACATGAGCACATATTGAAGTTGCTGTACAGTTATGATATCGATAACAAATCGGGGACTGTCCTGTACGTACCTCCCGAGGGGCTCTTTCCCGAAGAATATGACCAAATGCTTGTTCGTGGATGGTCGCCCATCGAGAATCGTGAGACTCCGCTCGAGCAGGCAGCGGCGAATGGGCATGAGTCTATCGTTCGGTTCCTACTGGAGCAGGGCAAATGTGTAAAGGGTGTGCCGGCGTCTGAGAGGCAGCATGAATTGTACCCTTTAGTGGCTGCTGCGGAGGCGGGACATCTTTCTATTGTTAAGATATTGGTTGAAGCTGCCTGTGGAGCTGATGCAGAAGGCCTTGCCAGAGGCTTGAAAGCTGCTGTTCCAGGAGGACATACAGATGTGGTTCGGTTCCTTGTTGACGGTGGTGCCGATGTGAATAGTGAAGCCGAATGGAACGATGGCCCGCGTGCGCTTGTTCTGGCGGCAATGGGTGGGCATGTGGACATTGTGCAATGTCTCCTTGACCACGGCGCCCGAGATGTCATGATGGCGCTCTGTGCGGCAGGGCAATATCAGCGGAAGGATATTGTAAAGCTTCTTGCAAAGCGCTACGAGTACCCCCGCGCTGCCAAAGACGTTACGGAGCTGACAGCCGTGGCGTGTTCTGCTTCCGCCTGTGGACTGTTTGAATTACTTGACGAATGTGTATCGCTAGGGTGGGAAGTGAACTCGCCGCCTATAGCGGGCTTTGAAGACTTCACAGGCCTTCTCACCACGCCGCTTACCGTCGCGTCGACCCACGGACAAGTGGATATTGTCAGGCGGCTTCTCTCACTGGGGCCTGATCCAAACGGGGGAAGAGCCCTTGATGATGGTAGAAATGATGAGATTCTGAATCCACTTTCTGCCGCTCTTCGTGGAGGCCACACTCACATTGTTTCTGACCTACTGGGCCATGGAGCCGACTTCCGTTTGGATCGCAATACCCATAGACGATTCCTTCAGCTAACCGACGCAGCTTCTCACCAGGGTGCCCTCGAGCTTCTCGTCAGGAAAGGGGACGCGCTGGAATACTTGACCGACGAGGAAGTACAGCACGCTATCACAGAGGCCTTCCGTCACGACAACGCAGCAGCACTGCAAATGTTCATAGACCGGGGTGTGGACCTGACAGACACCCACGATAACGCGCTCGCCGCATTGCTCTCACGAAGCGATGAAACAACCCTAGGCATCCTACTTCAGAACGTATACGCTCCACACCCAACAGAAGACCCAACGGACAAACGCTTTATCCACGATGCAATTAGAGAAAGAAACCTTCCACTACTCCGGCACCTCGCCTCTGTAGGCTTCACGTATCTGACCTCGCCGCCTCCAGCCGTGCAAGCGGATTTTATCAAGCGGGCATCCAAGATAAAGCACACAAGGCCTCAGCCGCTTCCCGCCACGCCGCGTGATGTTCTGGGCTATCTGCTCAATCGGGGATTTGACGTTGATGCTTTAGATAACCAAGGTCTCACGCCACTATTGGCCGTCATGGCTTGGCGTAGAAGATCCTGTCCGGCTTCAATCAAGCTGTTGATAGAATTCGGAGCCAATCCGTGCTTTCGAAGCGCTGGCGGGGAATGCCCCCTTGTCGCCGCTGTGGTGAGCAAGAGGTATTCACCCGCGGCTGCGGATATTGTCAAGACTCTTCTACAGGCGGCCGAGGATCAATCCATTCCGTTAGATGTGGTTGAGAGCCAGGTTGAGGAGGCTTTGGATGTCGCTGAACGGGGAGAGCATACAATTATCCTTAGGCCGCTGCGATATTGGTATTGGCGAAGCAAGTACCCTGTCCCAAGTTGAAGAAGACTTCACATCTAGGAAAATGATTATAGTCGAGTTCAGTAGTTAGCGTGCAATATCATGTCGAGCTTCAGCCACCAAGTCTCGTCAGTTTTTCCATAGGCCTACCGGATCTACGCCTGAGGTGACTCGTAGACAAGGGTCCTATTGCCCGGATCCTCAGCGAGGATGCGCTGTGGAGAACGCATAGCAAGATGACCACACTGTCAGTGTCCATGTACTAGAATGAGACCGGTTCAATGCAGAGAAGAGTGTATATTTGCGCTACATTACCGAGTTGAGTGTATGGTACTTTTCGAAAACCTTCTATCAAACAGAGAGGAAGTCGGACTCACGCCCCAGGCGGAAACGGCCACATGCTCCTCGCCTCCTCCGCAGACTTCCCATCCTCGACCATCGCCTCTATAAAGAAACCAAGCAGCTCCTCATTCGCCTTCCTCATCTCCACCATATTGACCCGGGGCTACCCACCCCTCACTATCAGTCCTAAGGGTATCCCAAACAAATACCCCTCAAAAAGCTCTCTATGCTCCGCAATCTCCTCCTCCGAAAACGAAAACGAACATGCTTCTGTAAACCCCATATGAGACCAACTCTGATAGAATTCAATCAGGCACGGTTTTAGAGCAAGCACGCCAATCTCAGCCACCTCCCCGGACCGCCTAAAGAGTTCCCGGAATACACGCGGCATGGTCAGCGGTTTATACACCGGTTGATTCTCGAGATATGTTCCGATCTCGTACGCTTTCGCTAACATGGCTTGCTCCCGTTTTCGGCGGGCAGCAGCCTTACCTTCTTCGTCTAGCGAGTCGAAATTCTCGGGGTATTTTGGAGCTGCGTGTCCTTTGGTGTAGTCTTCTGGGCACGGGGTGAATTCAGGCCAGCCGGCTTGCATGAATGCTGGCATTACGTGCAGAGCTTGGAGGTCGATTAGGCATGAGATTCCAGAGGGGCCGTCGGGTAATACATAGACATTGCCCTTGTGGAGGTCTGTGTGCCAGAGGGTGGGATGGCTGAGTTCCGGGAGGACGGGGTGGGTGTCGAGCAGGTACATGAGGGGGATTGTTGATTCGAGGAGGCGGGTTTTTCCTTCGATGGTGCCTGTGTGGAAGGCTGGGGGTGGTTGTCCGTCTATAGGTTTTATTGATAGACGTGATATCTCACGCTTTATTATGGAGATTCCAAGTTGGGATAGTGATGTCCCTGTTTACGTTGTCAGCATTTCTAGGCACAGCGACTCGAATTCCTTACAAGGACCGTGAGTAGCGTCTCTACTTGAGCCAGATTTATTTGTTTCGATGTTCTCATAGAATGACCGTGCAGGCGAAGACCAATACAGAATGATCCAGTCGAGTCGACGCTCTCATCAAGCGCATGGTATCCCGTTTCCAGGGGCCATGAATCTGCTCGAAGATAGATGCCTCCATACGCGGGAAACTGAATTGCTGAGAACTGAGCCTCAAGCTTCGCCAAGTTTCTGACCAGAGAAAGTTGTTTGGTCTTCGGCATCTCGTTCCAGTGTTGGCACAATTAAAAACCCTTTGCCTTTTCCATGATAATGTATTCGGCTCCCACAGGATTTGTATTATCAGACTGCCATGATAGGACACGTGGAACGGGGACGCTTGTGTATTTGTGTACTATAGTTCCCGTTAATAGATCCGAGGGGGGAGTTCTATCAATCACTTACTGTACTCCATCACACCAACCTCAGCAGCCGTCGTAAACGGGCCGGGCCCGCAATCCGACAGGGGATCTTCGCAACCACCTCGCTGCCATCATCTCGTTTCATCAAGAAAGCCTTGCTAAAGCCGCCTTCCATTTTCTCAATGCTCGTGACAGGGGATAAGGCTTTGCCAGCTGTCGCGGCGACGTTGCACGGGGCGTCTACATCGAATTTGACGTATCGTCTGTCATACTGGTACTGTTCGGCGATGAGAAAATGACTGTTCGTATACCTGAACAGATCATCGCGACTAACTTTCTTCCCTGGTGTGGTGTTAGAATGGACGCATCCTAAGAGTTGTTTACAGGCTGGCTCACCTCGACACCAGATGGAGAGGTGGGCTTGTGCGCGTGGAGACCGTATCAGGGTACGGAGTCTGAATATTAAGAGCATAGCTGTTTGTTTCTAGACCGTTAAACAGAGCATGTTGATATATCGAGTACACGGTTGTCGTTGACAGCGTCTGTTACACCCTGTACCCCTGCTGGCAATATGCCTGAATAGGCTTAGCCTCCTGCCCTGTAGATATAGACCCGATGAATATTGACTCGAGCTAGTGTGACTTGCATCTCCTTCTAGATGGCGATAACCAGGGAGATGGTGCTACTATCTAAATTCTTTCAGCTAGCGCATACGTCTCGGAACCATCCATGCATTGCTGGGGACTGCGGCACATCACCAACGTTATAACCAACGCCTGCTGTAGTTCGCCACCCGACCAGGAACATGCAGTAAACTGAAAAGCATAACAAGTCTGTTTGATAACCATTTTGACACATAGGAACCAATCAGACTTTAGGCGTCAAGAGTCCGCAGAGGATAAAAATAGTGCACTGCAGTCATGGTGTTGATAGAGCTGTCGAATGTGGTAACGATTGCATCATCTTGGCAGCGCCTGTTTGTGCAGCCGAGAAAGCCGCATGATATCATCCTCACAATCCACTTCCTATATAATTTCTAATTCATCACTCTTATGAAGAGCAATAACAACACTCTACATAATCTATCTTCGAAATGACTGCCCAAAAGAAACACCAAGTCGCCGTCATCGGCTCCGGAAACTGGTACCCCATGCACTGTTCCACAATATAAATATATATATCGAGACTCGAAAACTAACACAACCAGGGGCTCAACAATCGGCAAAATCCTCGCCGAAAACACAGGCGAGCACACATCCCTCTTCCACCCGGAAGTGCACATGTGGGTCTTTGAAGAAGAAATCGAGGTCCCCGAAGACAGCAAACACCGCTCCAAATACGGCGACAGGAAGCAGAAGCTCACAGACGTCATCAACGAAACTCACGAGAACGTCAAATACCTACCCGGTATCAAGCTGCCTGACAATTTGATCGCGACGCCAGATATCGAAGCCGCTGTGAAAGATGCCACTATTTTAGTGTTTAACCTCCCGCACCAGTTTATCGGGAAGACGCTCGATCAGATCAAGGGGAAGCATTTGCCCTACGCCCGGGGTATTTCTTGCATTAAGGGCGTGGAGGTGGAAGATGACACGGTGACGCTATTCTCGGAGATGATTATGCAGAAGCTGGAGATTTACTGTGGTGCGTTGTCTGGTGCGAATATTGCGCCGGAGGTTGCGGCTGAGCGGCTCTGCGAGACGACGATCGGGTACGACCCGCCGCCGATGGACCTTACAGCCAACGACGGAAATCCCAAAGATAACCTTGTCAAGGTTGATGGACAGCGCCAGGCAAAGACAAAGCCGACGAACTTCAAGCTGCACCCTGTGCCGCAGGATTACCCGCATGTGGATGCGGATTTGATGGAGAATCTGTTTGCTCGGCCGTATTTCTTCGTTAACGTGATTAATGATGTTGCGGGTGTTGCGCTTGGTGGCGCGTTGAAGAATATTGTGGCTCTGGCAGCTGGGTTTGTGACGGGGAAGCAGTGGGGGGAGAACACGAAGGCGGCGATTATTCGGCTAGGTGTTGGCGAGATGATTCGGTTTGGACGGACGTGGTTTCCCAAGTCTGTCAATGAAAAGACTTTCACTGAGGAGAGTGCGGGAATTGCGGATTTGGTGGCGAGTTGTTATGGAGGGCGGAATGTGAGGTCTGCCACGCATGCGGTTGAGAAGGGCGTCAGTGTGGAGGAGATTGAGAAGACGGAGATGAACGGGCAGAAGTTGCAGGGTGTTTCGACGGCGCAGGCTGTCTATGACTTCTTGGAGAAGCATGGCAAGACAGAAGAGTTCCCGTTGTTTTGTGCTGTGAACAGTAAGTCATCTGACCCTTTTCATTATGGTACTTGATACTGACATATAGTAGGGATTATCGAGGGCAAGTCAACAGTCGATGACCTACCGTCGCTTCTGAACAAGAAGAAGAAGAACTAGCACACGTTGAGCAATAGGTACACAGGCAAATGTGATCATGAATCTAGACTAAGCTATTGGAAGCGAAACAATATACAAGCATATCATCATCTTATCGTTGCCCCTCCGTGGTCCCTGAGTAAACACCCCGCTGGTTACAGATTAAGGAACATGCCGCAGAACAACTACGCGTAGCGCCTCAGACAGTACGTATGAAGATTTGCAGCTGAGGGAGGACACAGCGTGTGATAGGTTCTAGCCTTTTGTTAATGTAACGATGGGCGTTTCCGAGTCGGTGGGCGTAATACTAAGCGAGTCAGTTCAACTGTCAATCAAGAAAATGAGTACCCTAAGTCATACGGAGCTGCTATGTAGAAAAGGTACCCAACGTCCCATGCGGCTGCGGGATTCAACGCGGTTCCGGTCCACATGGCCTTGCGCCGCAATTGGGTGAATCAGAGCGATGATCGTGAGTTGGAACGGCTGTATGAGGTGTATCAAAGTCACGGCGTCTAGGAAGAATGTTAGTCAATTCCAAGCTCCCTTATACCCCCCTTGTATTGTTAGACATACCCCAATACAAGCATCTGTTCCGTGGGGAAGATCGTCAGCCCACCAGCGCCTGATATCTGAGCGCCGCCGCCATAAGAGCGGTACCAGACCGTGTTTGTGATTGTGGTCATCTCTACTGCGTAGCTTTCTGTTGTCCGCGCCCCAATCCACCTTGAGCGTTGCGTGTTCGGTCCCTGTGCCGCCAATGATTGTCCAGGTTAAGGACTGGTGGTATGTTGCGTGGATTCGCACGACCCTGGGAGCATTAGCTGGTTCATGCTATCTGCTCAAGGGACTACGGGCGTACTCGGTCAGTGTTATGGTGGGTGTTTGGGTGCGTGATGGATTGCGTAAAGGCGGACCCTTGGATGTCGGGATGTCCGAAGATCCACCCAATATAGCGTACAGAAGAGAAACAAGCATGCAGAGTAGCATACTGGCTACTTCGCGAGCGATAAGTATCAGCACACGTTGTTAACTTCATAATCTGGCGAGGGATGTGCCCAATTTAAGACCATCGTTCCTGTCATCCACGGTGTTCGGTGGTGCTGCTGCCAGAAATGCAGGTTACTCCACTGAAAATAGAAAGCTGCATGGCTGGCAGGGGTTTTTGCTTTTGCGCAAGCACACGAGCTTGTCGTCTCACGTAACGCCCTGTGATACTTCCTTGATCAGCTGATGCATGCCGGTTCTTGGGGGACCTGGCACAACCTTAAGCACAGCCCTGTGTCCTTGCTATGGCTTAACAACTGGCCGGCAGACAATGCTGTCTCTGCTGATCGCAGATCTTCCTCGGTCTGCTAGGCTTTGGGTGATGACAAGCCTAAATCATGGTCCGACATGAGTAGTCCTTTTTGCGCCTTGAATCGATCGGTCCGGGGTGTTACTATATTTACCCCTGATTCTAAATCCGCGTTGTATACCTTTCATATAGCTACGATTTGCCCATAATGGACTCATGAAAGAGGCAGTGTGCAGCTCCAATTTCACTCAAGCTTGACCTGGACTATCGACAGCAGCCATGGAGGAACGCAATCTGTACTTACAGCTCTAGCTTCCAATGCTAGGGGAGCTTCTTTGTATTGCCATCCAGATCTTCCCAGCATGGGTTATTCGCATTACACTGACTCTCGGCATATTGATCGCCTGATATACGATCGACGCAAGCTCCATCATCACCCTACTTAGCATCTCGCAAGGCCTGCAGGCAGCCTTACTATCGACCATCTTATTTAGCCTGTTCGAAGCCATACAGTGGTCGCTCATTGGACGAGAGAAGGGTTTCTCATCAGTCGGCGCTCTAGGCTTGTCTCCAACAACAGGGCCTATTGGGCTTGTGAAGGTGCTGTTAAGTCGTTGCTCCAAACTGCCTGATAAGCTGTGGCCACTTGCTCGGTGTGTAATAAATACCCCCCTCTTGTTCTACAGTGTTGAGTCTAATGACCTAGACCAGCCTCATCCTCGTTATCTTTCTGTGGGTATCGCGGATCATTCTGTTTGGTTCGTACATCTGCTACCCCTACCTAAGCCAAAGACACAGAAAGACTGACGATCCTGCTATAGCCGACACCTCCGTGGGCGTTGCGTATGAACCTGTTCTCTCCTACCCCGTCACAGCTGGATTAGGCCAGTTCAACGGCTCTTACGTCCAACCATTCATTCAATTCCTCCAAGGTAGAGAGGAAATCGCTCCCTATAATATTGTGCCGTACTCGCTTCAGGCAATTGTCTATTACCTCGTGACCATCCCCATGCACTCGATTACCGGGACACCTGTATGCGAGTTTACCACAGCATGCGTCAACGACGACTGCGACTCATACCTCTTTCCAGGCGGTTTGATAGGGGCTACGCCATGGCCACCAACTAACTACTCCTCGGCGCCGGTAATACAAATCGATAACGCACCCTCAGTTCAGATTGGCTTTTCGCCTGACCTGCGAGGCCATCTATTTTCCGAGACAGACTGCACAGTCTTCGGAGCCAACACGACCTATGTTGTTATAAGCCTTTGCGTCGCTGGTAGCGAGACAGTTGTGGGGTCACTTGCCGCTGGTAAGAATACACACACAGCCTAGTCATAGGATTCCTCCCACTGACCCCCTGTATCAGGCATCTATGTCTGCCCTCACGGTGCGATGGACGGCACCTGCAATATCGAAGACCACACCTTTTTCCCCAACCTAACAACCACCTTCTCGATTTACACGCGACAGTCCACATTTATCGCCGCGCGATCAAATCTCAGCATTCTCTCAGTATTATCTTCCACTCCCCCATCCCAACAATCTACTCTTGATATTTCTAGCTTCCGCCTGGCTCTATCCTGGCTTTTGGACTTCAACACCTCCACCGTTCCAGCACCTACATCAATAGCACAGCACTTCTGGAGCAGGCAAGATCAGCTTGGCAACAGCTACTGGTCGCCTGAACTCAAACAAACATTTCACAGCCTCCTCGCGTTCCCTTTGTGGGCATTCAATGCAAACAGCATCGGAAATCCCGACGCCCAACTCCGGCAAGATATCGACCACTCTCTACCAGAGGA
The DNA here is from genome assembly GCF_047715665.1 of Aspergillus karnatakaensis. Taxonomy (NCBI): domain Eukaryota; kingdom Fungi; phylum Ascomycota; class Eurotiomycetes; order Eurotiales; family Aspergillaceae; genus Aspergillus; species Aspergillus karnatakaensis. The sequence continues at coordinate 216,086 of NW_027395773.1, forward strand.
GTTCTACACGACTGCTTCCGTTGCGGTCCCGCATTACAGAATAATGATTAGTAACGTCATGTTTGCTATCTTAATTGCTCTACAGTCCGTCTTGCACTTCTCCAGCCTTTGTCTGGCTCTAAGCCTGTGCTGCCTGTTATCACCTCCTTCCCGCTCTTCGACCTCGCGTTTAAGATAAGTTGTCGGAAAAAGCATGATGTGGTAACTACGGATGATATAGAGTCGGACTACGAGCATGCCCCGCAGAGTCTTCTTTTACACTCTGAGATACTGAATGTTGATGACGCGGAGGCTCTGGCTGCGATGGAATCATGCACGACCTGCTGCAGCACGGGCAAGGTGGCCAGAGTATGAGTCTCTCAAAGTATATGTAGCAGTTCCCTGCCTCGAGCTCTAGCAGATTGTCGGTTTTAATGTTTGTTTTGTTTTGGGCCCGCCATAAGCACAGGATTAGTCCCTTCCACATCGGCATTAGGCTTAAGAAACCCCGTCGGAGTATCTGTACGACTAACTCCGCTATCTGGATGGTGGAGTGGAGAGTCTCGAACTCCCAGGCTTACTCGTCTGGGCATTGCATTGAGGGCATCAGGGCGCCGGTATGAGGCGGGATTGCACCCACTTGCCCTCCATGTGACACTGATACGAAATACAAATAAATGCATGAAGCCTAAATGGTGAAGATAAGAAAACCTTCAAGCTTGGTAGCAGCCCACTGGACTGGAATGGTGTTGTGTGTGGAGGGCACGTCAAGCGGAGTAACATGTTCCGACGGGTGCAAAGTCCCATCGCATTAAAATATACGTCTAAATTTGACCGTCATTTCTAGTGTCGGTCTCTAAGCTGGTCTGAGAGCTTATTCCCTACTCCTATCGTTCGTGCGTGTAGCGTGGGATATTCGTAAGCTACCTGGTACCGTCAGGCAACCATTGCTACGGGTCAAGCTTTAATGAACGTGTGCCTTTCACGAGTCATTTTCTGTATACCTTGGACCGATAGAGCCAATCTCAACGTCTTGCTGAAGCGGTGTATGACCCATAGGTCTCCATCAGATACTATATAAAATGGTCAAATGTGACGGAGGGAGCCAACATCGAAGGAGACAGGAGATAGGCGTAAACTACAAAGAATAAGCCAAGACGCTGTAGGCAGCGCACATAAGCCTGAGGTATATAAGTATAGTCTAGACAAAGCAACACGTTTGTATTGCAGCTACTTTCAGAGTGCGATGACTTCTTTTAAATACCTCGTTATCAGCTATGCAATAGCAACATAAACCCCCCTGTCCCAGACGCCATTCGCTACCCAATGCAATCACAAAATTATACTCAGTACAACCCACCCTGGAACGACCTTCCTGGAGCAGAACTAATTTCCAATCCAGCTCCTATCCTCGCGACAGTTCCATTCCCGTCCACGTTCATCCTCGCTTGCAACTCCCTCAGTCCCTCCCGCGCCAGCCCGTTAACAGCCTCCAAGTCCCTCAACACAGCCATCAACTCCTCAACCTCTCGATTCCCCTGCAGGTGCTGATTCCCCCATTCCCATTCGGGAACAACCGTATTCGCAGCTAGAAACCCAGCTGCGCGGGAGATCGCGACGGGAAGAAATGGATGCGCCTGGTTACACACAACACCAAGTTAGCATCTGCTCTATCCTGAGCTAGATAGAAATACAGTTGCATACCTTAAAACAATTGACCGGCCTCACCGCAAACCCCAACCTAGCAGCCTCCCTCGCAGCCCCAATCGCCCTGCCCACATAAGCCCTACCTAGGACCCGCTCTTCGTCGCCTCCCCACGGAACAACCTGCGTGATCTCCGCGGTATAAATCACCACTGCGCGGGCTAGAAAATGCGTGAATGCTAGCATTGGATCCACCAATGCACTAGGGCTGGGTAAGTTTCTCGCGAGAAGCTGTGTTCGTTTTTCGATCAGGGCTGAGAGGGACTTATGGCGTTTCCAGAATGACGGTGCGTCGGTGGGTGCGAGGATTAGTGTTTGGCGGCGCAGTGTCATGGACCGGCCGAGGAGGGTTGCGAGGAGGATTGTTTCGGTGAAAGGGGAGTGGAGGTGGTGGAAGGACGAGGTTGAGAGGGCTTCGAGGAGGGTGGGGGGTTGTTGTGGTGGTGGTGACGGCGTGGTGGTTTGGAAGGTGGGTTCGGGGAGGGGAAGGCGGATGTGAATCTACATCTTGTATCAGTCCTGTGCTTGGTAATCTCATTATCTCTTGGATGTGGGTGTGGTGGATGTCGAAAGGACGAGGAATTACCATGTCTTCTTGTAAGGTTAACGGCCAATCGTTCCGTGAGCTGAGGAATCGGTCGAAGCAGTAAGCAACCCAGAATGTGCGACGCCTTTCCTCTGCTGCTATGAGAATTTCGTTTAATCCTGGTGACGATGGTGAAGGTGTGGCTTCTGAACCTCTGACGTCTGTGTCGTGGAGTCGGGAGAGTTGGATGAGACGGAAGCATCGACCGGCTGTGACCATGGCTCTGGATGCCTCCATCTGGAGGACTTCGTAGTGTGCGAGTAAGAGAAGGGCCTGGATCTGCTCTATGGATGGCGATCGCTCGAGTGTGCCTAGTTGCTGCAGGAAAGCCAACGTCTCGTTGTATAGCCTGCCAGCGAGACTACGGAACTGCGCGGACATGGCTGCTGCGACGGTGCGAATTGCTGAGCGGAGACATAACCGGCCAAGCGATGGAGACTCTATCTCAACCCAGGAAAAGTATCGTTGCTGGTGTAGGAATGGAGCGATAGGATGGATACGGTCGAAGTATAGTTGATCTCTCCAGACTGTTAGTGTGCGCTGGGAGGAGGCGGGGTAACTTACAGATCAGCTTGGATAATGTCGGGTTTACACCGCGTCAGAGGGTATTGAATGGGCTGCACCGGTCCTGAAATGGACTGTCTTCCCGACGAAGAGTTGGAGTTGGAGTTGGAGTGAGAATGAGAGTGAGAGTGGGGAGAAGAGAGGTGGATTTCCACCGGGGAAATACTAGCCGACACCTCGTAGGGGGCGTCGTCATCATCGGAAGATGCCCGTCGCGGACTTGAACTTTTGTACTCAACTTCCTCGTGGGGCGTGCTGGGACAATCTGCCTCTGTCTGATCCAGCTGGACGACCAGCTTCTCTTCGAGCACCTCTATCGCAGCGTCAGTAACATGCTCCAGTATTAGCACTGAGAGTAATCCACCTAACCGTGAGTACAGCGATTTGAGCTGACCCTTCTTCGGACCCCTGCGCGGACGGTCATAGTTGACAATGCACACTCTTCCTGTCATCATACACGAGCCGCACTGCGGTTGTGCCCTGTCACACCGTGCCTTGCGTCGGCGACATTCCTCACATGCCAGTCCGGGTTGTTGCCGGAGACTCCGTTTCTTCGGCGGTTTTTGTTGAGGCATTGATGGATGTGTGTGGTCTAGCAGTTTGATTGTGGCTGTCAAGTAAACCAAGGGCTCCCAGTAATAGAGTGACAATCCGGGGTGAGGCGGTATATAGGAGAGGCTGAGTGAAGACGATCCTCAATAAACAAAATTGGAGCCCGGCTATTGGGAATAACACGCCCCACTACGTCAGAGTCAGTCTCTAGATACTGTCTGTTCCACCTTGGCCGATCGTCAATAATTTACCATCTCAGCGAGTTCAAGACAAAAAAACCCAAAGTCAGCCACCAATCTACACCGAACAACACCGCAACTTAAATAAAACTGAATGTTTCCAACATTACCATCCGGCATACTTGCCTACAAGAATTCAGGTCTATCGAGAAGGCAACCCTGCACGAACGCGACGACTTCGCCCCTGACCCCATTGGCCGTCAGCCTAATCTTCAAACGAGTTAAGCACCTTACTCGTGCGAAATAAGCATTGCTGGATCTGCATCAGGGCCTGAAGAGCTCGGTCCCCACTATTTAGTCTTCAGGCGGTGCCCGCCGGGACTCTTTGGCCTGTTTTATCAGCGGCTGAGCATGAGGCAGAGAGTAAGTCCGAATTCCGCAGCTGAAGGATCAGGAATATATTGTACGTTGTACTGACCCATTTCGCTCTCTACGAGTGGCTGGCTGGGGTTCAAGATGACGCCTGTGGAGCCAAGTCATCTCATTCTCGGTACAGCCGCACCTGGCGAGATTTCTCGGGCCGGTCTATCTAACACTGAGAAAGACCGATCCTTTCGGAGAAATGCCATAGAGCTTAGATCTAGATGATACAATACACGCTCTGTGTGGGTTTTCACGAGTCGCGATAGCGGGTGGTCATCTTACCACAGACTGAATTTGTCCGCGCCTGGACCCTGATATAAGAGCAGGAGGACTGGAATCTCCCTCGCAAAGCTCATACCATCTGTCTTTCCCTTTCGTATTTCCAGCCTTACACATAGATCCGCCAAGATGCTAGAGACGCTACAATCCTGGGCAGCCCTACCCAAGTCCTTCAACCCTTGGACCAAACACACTCGTCCTCAACAACAGCTACAACAACAACAACAACAACAACAACAACAACAACAACACACATCACAGCCTCAACAATACTCACACACGCCCTCCTCCTCCCCATCCACCAAACCAAAAGACCCAACCCTCCACAGCCCGCGCCTCCTCTGCCTCCATGGCGGCGGCACAAACGCCCGCATCTTCCGCTCTCAATGTCGCATGCTGCGCGCAAAACTCTCGCCTTACTACCGGCTCGTCTTCGCCGAAGCCCCCTTCCTCACAACACCGGGCCCGGACGTGGTCAGCGTCTACGAGAAATGGGGTCCCTTCCGGAGCTGGCTCCCTCCTGGTTTTCCATCGCACGGTAACCCGCACGACGGACCTGTACCGTTTTCAGAGTCTGAAAAGGCGTGTCAGCTTGTTATCCGGTCTATCGAGGGTGCGATTGAGAGTGCGATGAGCGAGGATGATCGCCTTGGTGCGACGGGGGATTGGGTGGGTGTGTTGGGGTTTAGCCAGGGGGCGAAGATGGCGGCTTCGTTGTTGCTTAGGGCGCAGAATTTTCCGGGGTATGAGAGTCTGCGGCGGCATAAGACGAGAGGGAGGGTGGATTATAAGTTTGCGGTTTTGCTTGCTGGGCGGGCGCCGATGGTTAGCTTAACGCTGGATGAGATTGATGATTTTGGGATGGGGATGGGGATGGGGTTTGGGCTTGAGCCTGCGACGCTGCATCTTCCGACGGTGCATGTGCATGGACTGAGGGATCCGGGGTTGGAGTTGCATCGGGAGTTGCTGGATTATGGGTGTGAGACGGGGAGTGCACGGGTGGTGGAGTGGGATGGCGAGCATCGGGTGCCGATTCGCAGCGAGGAGGTGATGGCGGTCGTTGACGCGGTGGTTGGTGTTGGGAGGGAGACCGGGGTGATTTAATGATGATGTTTACTTTTTGTATATAGACTTGGTTATGAGCGTGGGTTACGATAGTTGGAGTTCTAGAAGAATACCCATTGTTTGCTTGTCATTGCACCCGATCGACCGATCGACACCCGACAGCTGCACCACCACGATAGACTGTCAATAGCTTCCTCCAAACTCGGTCTATCAGAAGAAACCATTTCTTCAGCTCTCAGCGGTGAACTGAGTTCACACTCCGGCCCGGAGATTGAAAAGAAACTCCGGCTGATAGATGAGAGTCAGACAGTGCCCTATATCCACTTTTCCAGCTCGCTGATCCACTGCCAGACTGAGTTCTCAACATTCTCGGAGACTCAGCCCCAGAGAAGAATATTACCAAGGCTGAGGCCTGAAACATTTAACTTTCATGAAGCCAACACACCAATCTCCATCGCTGCTCTTCATCATCGCAACTCTATCCTACCTATTTTCCTGGCGCCTACTGCACTATCGCGGTGAGACAAGTCATTTAAGAACCTCGGGCAGCCAGTTTTCCCCCTGTACGCCCGAAATAAGGCACCCGCTGCTCGTTTTTGAGTGTCTGCGCTGCCCGGTTAGGAGCGACATATTCGAAAGATGACTTGTCCGTGACGATAAGTAATCTTCAGAGGGCTCTGAAATCCAAGTAATCAAAAGAAGAAATTGTGAACGTACTAGCATGTCAGGTGTAGAGTAAGTTCACAATTTCTTCGCGCTTTGGCAGGGGCTCGCATAATTCACAATGCCATTGGTGGGTGGTTGTAAAGCTATCATGATCAACTGTCTAGCGTATGTTTGGTAGGCAATGCGTGGTCCAGTCTTTTGACCCAGGGACTGTCAGTCAGCAATAGACCCAGAAGTTATTCGATGCAAAAGACTCATTACCCATTCTTCATGGAGGTTAAATGTCGCTCAAAATGATGCCATTGGCCACCACACGCCGCACTACCCTCGCAGCCAGAGAGGTGCGCAGCAGCAGTAAACAAGACACTCTTGACCTCCTGAAAGTAAGTCAATGCTCTAAACAGAGAGATAACTACATGAACACCAACAATGGTGCCCACAGATTCACCCCTTGAATCTCTCGATTATGGATACCTCAACATCGTCTACCATCGCCTTCCACTAAAACCACATAACAAGATCACCTCTTGAAATGATCTCTTCGGTTTTATATGCTAGCCGAGCCGGAGATGTACTCCGACCTTCGCCGGTCGAGAAATAATGCTTTGGAAATACTCCGTGTATAGAGCAGATCCAAGCCGGAGCCATGAAGCCGCCCCCGGCCTAGGGCTCCCCTGCCCGGGATTTTACACGCACGTTCTACAGTAGTATAGCAAAACATCACATAGTATGATCGATGCAGCTTTGACATTGGAGTATCCCGCTCTAACAACCCCCGACTACGATATGCCAAGCAGCGTGCAAGGACAGGACCTCCTGGGGCTGCAGTGGGGATTAGCCGTCGCTTCTCTGTCGCAACTAATGGACGGATATACTTATATATTATTTGACAAACCCTGAGCGGGAACTGGCAGTGCACCGAAGGTCTACTCAGTCGCCCACCCAAGGTATTGAATTCACCATGTGCCAGCTCTGTTGGTTTATAGGCTCGATTTTTCAACAGCGGGATCGGACTCGGCAAGCCGCGTACCTCGCTGACACCAAGATACGCAATCGATGTCATTGCTATAACTCACATCTTACAAAGGATACAGGAAGTTTTATCTAACGTGGAAGGACGAATACATGAAAGATAGGAGTGAGGTAGTTTGCATGCATGAAATCGTAAATTCGTGAATGACAGAGAGGCGGTATAAGCTGGTCTAATGGCTTGTTGTAAGGATTGTAAACTATGTGCCTCCCATATATACCTCAACGCAATATGTGTATAGAAAATCAAACCGCCACAGAGCGATCCAGTACAATGACCACCCAAATATATTGTCGCTTGAGTGGCGACCGTCAAGACATAGAAACTCCGGTTGGTGACGCGATTATATCCCCGGGTTCGGATTCTGGCCGCCCCAAACAAGATCCTCGAGCCAAGCAGCGGTCACCTCATCACCAGGGTGGGAAAATGGCAGGTTCGGATCCCAGTACTGAGTCCCGTCAAGAACAGGAGCAGATGCAGAGGAAGGCGCAGACGCAGGTACCGACCAGTCCCGCGTAGACGTCTCCGACTTTGGTGGATTCGAATCCGAACTTGGCGTCTCCGATTTTCCCAGATTCGTCCTCAGCCATGTCAGCACTCCCTGCAGGACCTGTATCCCTGAAGCCCAAGCAGGTTCTGTGGTCGGGAAAGATACTGCAAGCCGCTTGGCCGTATTATCAAGGTCATCGATCATTTTTTCGATACAGTCGATGATATCGATTGTCTGGGGAACGGCTGCAGAGTCCCATGCTGGATCCGGGTGCACAGAGAGCCGGTACAGCGTTACCAGGTTACGGGAAAACTGTGCCCATAATGTAATCGCGGTGCCGACCCTCAGCCCGTCTGGCAGTCCGAGAAATACTCCAAACCAGGATTTGATTGCCTGCAGGGAGCTCTGAAGGCACTCAATGCGTTCGAGGGTCGTTGCCGGTGAGTTTAGGTCGTGCTCGTTGATGACATTATTCTTGGCTGTGAATGCGGTCTCGTGGATGCTGAGCGCTGCATAATGGAGGTGGGCATGGATCAACTCTGTCGGGCATATCAGTCTTGCTGTCCATTACATGGTTGACATTCGCTCGGTACTCGCCTTGATATTGCGACCTGCAAGGCAGAGACTGCCGCAGTTTGTCGAGCTGCGGGCGGAACGAAGAGAGAAAGAAACGGACGGGTAGCTGTGTCGGCTGCGCAAGGCGGGTCTGCGCTGCATTGTGTATCAGCAGTTGAATTCGCACGTAAGACGCTAATGTGATATCGCTCGGACAGTCGTCATTCGCCTCGATGAAGCGCAAATATTCTTCCATTCGGGATGTCCATCGCATTGGGTCCATATGCCCGAAGTATATGGCAACGCTAGGTACGTGGTTAATGGTCAGGTATAAGTCAAGCCCATCCTCTCCATGTATACCTACTAGGAGCATAATATGAAGCAACCGAGAACCGCACGTTGCTCCTCCAGTGTACAGCGGGTTGGTTGCTCAGCTTCAGTCAACTCTTCGGAGCCGCTGGCCAAGCTCAGAGTGTGCAGGTCAATAGGCGCGGCTTCGTTCAACCGAAGGTCATAAATTATTGACAGCGCCAGTTCCAGGAGTCGTGATAATGTAGGTCGGCCGGATAGAACATGGTCGTAACCCCATGCTACGTAAACCAACAGCCCCAAGAGTATGTCAATGCCCGCGCCATTCTCAACGATAGCGGCTTGGGCAAATGCGACCTTGATTGCCTGGCCCTTGATGGCTTTCTGTTCCATTGACATCTCGGAAACGGCCAGGATAGCCTGATACAGAAATGGACGCTCTCGCTCCAGCTGGGCAGCGGATAGCTCCATTGGCAGCTGTATGAATGGACAGTGAGGTAGCAACATGTCTCGGAAAACCATAAGAGCAAGGCCGGGGTCTCGCACGACCATTACTGGTGGTGCCGGTTGCACCAGAGACCCCGGATCCTGCGAGATGGCCATCAACCCTGGATTAGACGGATAAGGCTGGTCCCTTTGGTCGGGCATTGGAGGAAGGGTGACGGCATCCGAGGGTGACTGTCTTGTCCCCTGTAGGATGGCATAGACTTCGTCCAGTCTCGCTTCCAACTCGGCAATTCGGGCACTTGCTGTTTTCTGCAGAGTCCGCCGTCTTCTCGGGTCAGAGGGAGTCTGGCATTCTTTCTTCAGTCGAATGCACCTGTAGCAAGATAAGCGGGACAATGGCAGTAAATTGTGGGAGGAAGGTAGGTAGGTACCGCTCACAAGGCTGGCCATTAGCCACTCTTACACATTTGCTCTTGACCTTGTAGCAGTTGAGGCAGGCGAGACCGTAGGGGATGCGCTCAGCCATATCTATATAGGGCAGGGGTGACCGGGAACGGAAATCTGCAACATGGGAAAGAACAAACACAAGGAGGTTGTCTTTCCGATTTCCTGTCCAGAGAGCACAGAGACCTGCAGGTCAACGCCAACGAAAGGAAAGAAGGAATTTCCAAGAAACAAAGAACAAAGAAACTCCCCAGCCCCTCCATGTCACCTGACTGCACAAAGTACCTTGTTGTGCAGGGCTTGTACACGGCTGACAAAGCAATACAACAATCTCGAATCCCACACACACCACATAAGAAATATGAATGCACACCATGATATAGCATTACTTTATCGTCAGTGTCTCAGCATCGAAAGCCACAGTGTACATCAATTTGACATCAGCCTCCGAACAAAAGCACGGCTAACCACCAACCAAGACATCAAGAGAACCCAACTCACTTCACCAACAACCTCACCCCCTTACTATCCATCTTGACAAACGGTATGAAAATATCATGCACAACACGCACATCCTCAATCGTCGTCTCAAACAGCTCAAACTCCATCCGTCGAAGCATACTCGAAATCACCAGCAGAATCTCCGAGCGGGCAAGACTACACCCCGTTAGCTGGAACTGAAACCCTGACTAGAACAGGAAAGAAAACACCCACTGCATCCCAATACACTGCCGCGACCCCTTTGAGAACGCAACCATGTACTTCTCCAGCCGCCTGCGCTCCGCCGGATCGACCCAGCGCTCTGGGTTGAATCGGTAGGAGTCTGGAAAAACCGATTCGTCGTGGTGCATGAGCAGACAGCTCATGCTCACCGGAGTCTGAAAGCCAGCCATTTATCAGCTTGATTCTTCGAGAGGTGAGACAAAACCTACACCCGGGGGAATGGTCCAGTCCTTGTACTTGAGAGCGTTGTACGGCGCGATGCGAGGGAGGCGGGCAGTCACACCGTACGACAGTCTGGCGCTGTTAGTTTAGTATCCGTGCACGGAGATCCGGGCTGGGCCCGGGGACCTGGGCGTAAATTTGCAGTTGCAGTTGCATTTGCGTCTGCATTTGGGGATGGAAACTGTTGGGGTTGGATCGATCATACCTGATTCCTTCGAGCATGACGCCGGTCTGGATTGCGATCAGCGGTGTTCTGTTCGGGGCCATGTCTTGCTGAGAGAGACACTCACGAAATAGGGAAGTTGTTCCAGCTGCACGAGCGAGGGATCGTCGCCCAGCGGCGCCAGCTCATCTTTGAGTTTCGCGAGTAACTTGGGCTCCTGGTGCAGGTAGAACAGGATGTAGCTCATTGCCTTTGCGGTGGTCTCTGCGCCCGCGGAGACGAAGACTTGCATGTCTTGCGCCAGTCGCGCTGCGCTTTTCTCTTGTGCGGGGAGGTCGCTGCTCAGGACGGTGTCGAAGAGGTTCATCCGTCCATCCTTACCGACCACGGGGCCCTTTTCGTTGAATCGCTTGATGACGGCCGCGATTGTCTTGCGGCATCGATGCTGGAAGGCGAAGAACAATTCCATGCCGGGATTCAACGCGGCCGTGAGATTCTCCGGCAGTGAGACGAGCAGTGGCAGGAGAAAGGCGATGGGTCGGACAAAGACCAGTGTCTTTGCTGTTCCACAGAGCATGTGCTGCCACTGTGGGATGAAGTCTGGCTCGTCCAGGTAGTGGTACCCAGCGCCCATGGTGTAGTCGGTGATGACATCGGTTGTGAAACATGTAAGTGGGTATTCGATGTTGACCCGCTGCCCGGTGTTTCTCAATTCCTCCAGCCGTCCACATAGCTTGTTGACTAGGTTTTTGAGGACTGGTTCGAGCTGTCGGATGCGCGTGAGCGAGAAGAATGGGTTCATCTGCGAGCGGATCAGGCGATGGCGGTAGTGGTCCTCGGCCGTGATGAGGGCGTACGGCGCATTAAAGGTCTTCTGGTAGTAGTCATACTTGTTGCGAGGGCTGTCGCGCGAGTAGATGACCTCGTAGTAGTCAGGATCGCTAACATGGAGCTCGGTCGGGCTGATGCGAACGATGGGGCCTAGTAAGAACCCAATCTCAGCCGGATTCCAAGAACTGCAGGGATGGGAAAGAAGTACCGTATTTCTTATGCAGGTCGCCGATATGAAAGGTGAATTTCCCATTACAGATCGCCTCCCAGTAGAACTCATACATCACCGTGAGGGCGGCGAGGCGAGGCCCGGGGAAGTGGGCAATCGGCGACAGGTAAAGTCGATAGATCACAATTGACACGAAATAAGCGGCGACCGCAGCGCCAGCAGCGGCGCAAGGGTGATCGAGCAGCACTCGCAGCAACTCCATGATTACCGACACCGACGGAGGTTGTGTACGGAGCAGGCGTGCAGCTGGATCCGACAACCAGGTAGCCGGGACAGGCTGTTCTTATTCTGTGCTCCATCGTCCACGCACTCCCGTCAATTAACTGCATCCTCGAAATTGGATTTGCGACACCAGTGAGTGGCAGGATCCGTGCCCACTGCCCGGTGCCCACCGAGACGGTCCGTTGGGCTCTGCCTCTCGCTCCGTGCAACTGCAATGAGGGCTGTGGATCCATGGAGCATCCTATCTGCAGGTTATCCTGCACTATTTCCTGTCAGTTGCTTCCGCGCCAATGAGCTGTTGTATGCATGATCCTTGCTCCATACAAAGCAATTGTGCATGGTCCACAGCGGGCTGGAATTGGCCATTGGGAATACAGGTAAACTGGACCCGGCAGACGGTGGCATCCTGCGACAGCCACTAGCTGCGAGACTCCTGCCTTCTTTGGTCTTAGCCAGCTTGTCTTGCAGGTGTGCTCTTGAACCTTCGTTCTAGCTCCTGAGGATTCGCGGGTTTCATCCACATGGGAGCAGGGAATTGGTTATCGCCTACTTGATCACGGATGATCATGGTGTTCGAGGTGATCGGCGGCATGAACGAGTGACAATCGTGACCAATGCGCACGGTCGACAGTTGCCGTTTTGAAAAGTTGAACTTGGAAGTTGGGCTCTTGCAGAGAGCAACGACTCCGACAGACTCGCTCAGTCTCCACTCCCAGTCTTTAAACTTCAGGCCCAGTCCGTGATACGAGGTTACAACTCTTCAAGGGATAGCCGACCTGCTCCGTGCACAGCTTCTGCAGCTCTGCTCCAAACTCCAGCAGACGTTTTCCACGAACCATACCTAGTTGCCTTCCCCATTTTGCAGGCTGTATGCCGGGATAGTGCGTCGTCACTGGAGCAGCATGTAAAGGATCCCCTGGCCAGCACGTGAAGAGAACGCTATGCAAGCCATTGCACGCTGCAGTATTATCTACCGATCTACTTACTCAAACAGATCGTTCTTGCGAATCAAATCTGCACCCGCTCGCTACGACCTACTGCTTTTCTCGACCGTGTGTTCACTGCAAGCGCAAAGTTCACCACTGTCTTGCTCGCTGTCCTTCTCGCTAGGCATAGCCTCCTATGTATGACTCCTCAAGTAGTTAAGGTTCGGACAGGTCAATCCCGCTGTCAGTCCAATTAAATGTGTTCCTCGGGTCCGGCGTCCAACGAACCCCATTTAGAGCTTGTTCTGTGCTCACTCTCAGTGCTCACTGCTCAGCGTAAAGAGTGGGTCGACTCCAACTGGCGGAACCTTTCGCCGTGGTGTGTTCTCGCGTCATTGTCTAGTCCCAGGATCAGGGCATGAACTGCTGAAGCCCTATGTCGAGGAATCTGACGCCAATCTCCATCCCCTATTGTAGCTACGAATATGCTCTGCACTTTCAGATGGCCACCAGTCATTACACTTTCTGCTGCATATTTCAATATTGAGTGATGTCACCGCTGTCCTGCTTTGAGCCATCCTGACCTTGTGGTGCAGGCAGCAGAGTAGATCAAGTATTCCGCCTTTCCTATCCAGCACGATGTGGTACGGTTAAAGCTTAGCGAAGGTAAATCGCAAATGAATCGGATCTGGACGCAGGTCACAAATCTCGCTGCCGATGCCCACCAGCTGTGGCCATAAGCTGCCTTGCGTTAGCCTCGACACCATGGCTACTTTGCTACAATTGATTACAATTGAGTGTCTCAGGAATCTGTTAGCTCTCACTAGAAAGTCCACTGGGAGTTCTTTCATGCAAAATCCACTGTAGACATCCAGCAAGTCGATGTCCAGCAATATACTTCCGGGGGCATATTCCGAGCACCAGGCACCCGTCAGGACAAACCTTGTTTGAGGATTGACTCACCAGCGGGTTCATCCTCCGGTATAGGTACTGGGGGCGGCTACGCACATGCCTTGTCGATGCGCAATTGGGCTTCGCGTGGTTTGCGTCGTGCCACCAAGGACATAGGGCTGCGTCTGCTTGGCAGTTTCTCAGTAGACAATTGAACACATAATAACACCTACAATCCATCCCTAACAACCACAGGCCACATCGATTGCACTTTTACATAATGCTGTAGACCCTCCTACGTGTGGTTTCTCTCACGTCACCACAACCAGGCGCACTGGTCCCGGAACTGATCTTGACATCGCCACAGGACCCTATACACTTTCCTCGAAGCTTAACGGAACTATCACCACTCTACCCCCTGACTGCGCCTCCTATCACTTTCTGGCACAGCAGTGACTCACTGCATCTCCTCTTGCATAAAACACTCCTCGAGAGTGCCCTTGACTCTGTCCTCCTTCCTCCTCTTACCACTCTCTTACATTCACATCGTACCCATTACAAAGTACCTTCACAAGCAAATCATCTTTTCACAGCTCAACCAGCTCAAGCCTCTCCATCTTCCCAATCTTCTACTCTCACTTCCATCTACACACCACACAACCAATCCACCTCTCACCAAACACCACCATGCGCTTCTCAAAGCCCATCGTCGCCGGCACTCTTGCCATCCAAGCCCATTCCTCCCTCGCAGCCAGCGGCCTAGCCACCACAACAGTACGAAC